>NC_134568.1:277829011-278074011 GCF_050947875.1 Dermacentor variabilis
TGACATTCCATTGCAGCACGAACGGGCGAGGCTGCTGTCAAGTGTTCAGGTTCCACGGCGGCCGCATTTCGATGTGGGCGAAATGCGAAAACACCCGTGTACTTAGATTTAGGTACACGTTAAAGAACCCCAGGTAGTCAAAATTTCCGGAGTCCTCCACTGCGGCGTGCCTCATAATCAGAAAGTGGTTTTGGCACGTAAAGCCCCATAATTTTACAAGTGTTAAGGTTATTTGCGGAAAAACGTCTAGTGAAGGCCGTCGAGGATTGGAACGAGGGCCGCCTAAGTTTGCTCTCCTGCTGACGCTGCTGGTGTCTGATGACCGGCGATTAGAGATCTGATGACGTTGACAAGCGTCTTGAAAAGATTGGCAAGTTGCACATCATCGTTGGCAGAGGCCGGTTTCGGTACTTCAGCAATGTTTTGGTACGGGCTAGTTGGTATTCCATTGTTTCAACCATCACTTACAGCGCATACAGGGACAAGGTACTACAAGGATTAGGTACTTCGTTTGCAATGTTCTCCACTGTGGTCGCAGTTTTTGTCGATAGTTTCTTTATTGGTGCCAGTATGCCCTAAATCATAAACTAAATAAAAAGATGTAGGTATGCTTCTTGGATGAAATCCAGGAGTGGTCGGCGGAAAGGACCGGGCATTTAGCGCGTGAGGTCAGGTGGTCGACCTGGGTGTTAGCCAATGCCGCACCGGCAGTGGGTACGGGCGTCGTGAAGGCCCGGACAAGTTAGCAGGAATTCATCCAGCGTTGCGTCTGTGGCTGCGGCAGCCTAGAAGTGGCAGACCAGTGGAGACCAGTGGTGACCAGTGGCTGTACACAGGTCGTCCAATTTGCCCGGATGGCAGAAGTCAAGGCGGCGCCCACGCGGATTCTCCTGAGCGCAACCTCCTCTCGGCGAGATAAGCCGCCGGGAAGGTTCGACCTACGCGGTGGGATGAGTGCATCTATGGAGCGCTGGAGTGATTCCATGTTCAGGAGCCAGCTGTCCTTTGGGAACAGACGAAGTAGAGGTAGTGGATTTTGGACTTCCGCTGGATGGCCGGTGGCATCTGCGTCCAGTTGGGCAAGTGCAGACTGTCGGGTTCACAGTACCCAGACAGGACAGTTGCACGAGTCGATAAGGCGGCGCACGTTTGAGGCTATATCTAGGGAGCCAGTCACTTTTCGTAGCTTTCGAACAGCCTGCGTGGAGTCTGTGTATATAAGCAATCTATTCGGCGACAAGCAATGGAGCTTAGGTATCATGGCTGATAAACCGCCCTGTACAGCTGCAAGCTCTGCCAATATGAATGGAAACGGTGCCTCTGTTTGTTGGTTGTCAGGTAGCATGGGGCATACGAGGCTGGTGTGCATAAAGCATCCATCGATAGCTGCAACTGTGTATACCTCTAGTGAGTAACCGGTGGCTGTGAGGGTGGGCTCCTGTGCCACCTGATGGCGGGCCGTCGCAGGCCCGTCAGTGGTCGGTTGTGGCTGGCCTGCGCTTTGGCCCATGGCGGAATTTCTGGCAATGGTGTGACAGGCTGTGGCAGTGTTGGATTGTAATAGGGGGCTAAAGACGCCGCAGCAGGTGCGGCTTGACTCTTTAAGCGCCGAGCCAATCGACGCTAGTGTACGATTTTATCGATTGTGTTTAGCTGCACTTCCGTCTGGAGGGTCGAGATAGCGGTCAACCGCGGAAGGCATATGATCGCCGGCATGGCCTCTCGGTTCGCGGTTTCAAGCAGGTCCAAATCTCTCATGTGGGGTATTGAAACTGAGCTTGATAGACAAGCCGAAATTGCAGGATCGACCGCACCAAAACGCTGGCCGTTCGAGAACAAGCCCCTCCGGTCTTTCGAGAAATGCGGCTGATAAGATGAACTGTATTAGCGCTCTGTCGACGTGCGGATCGAACCCATGCAGCCGCAGTGCCAGATGCGTCCAGTTCGAGTCCGAGCAGAGAGATCGTTGATACAGTGGTGAGTGCTTTTGCCGTTTAGGCTCAAACAAATGGGTGTCTGCAGGCGGCGACGGCGACCTCGCCTATTGGAAATGAACGTGAATGCAGTCATTGTGGCAGAAAGTGTCAGTCCTGTGCGGGCACACCAGTCTGAGACTTTGTTCAGGGCAGTCTGGGGACCATCCTGCTGGCGTTGCAGGTCTACCTGTAGTGTCCACACTGTCACGTTGTCCGCGTACAGAAGGAGGGAGGTATCTGGAATGCCGGTGAGTTGCCATGTGAAGTGCAATAGGGCAATGTTAAACAGTATTGGAGCCAACATGGAGCCATGCGGTGCGAACCGCTTCGAAACAAAATGCCAGTTTCTTTCCTTGCCGACTCGGATACAGAAGGTGCGGTGTACCTTCTGCATCGCAGAGTCGCAGACGCGAGGCAAAAGTTGTACCATTGCATTTTGCGAATCACCACCGAGTGGCTAACGTTGTTGGAGGCGTTTTGAACATCCATGATGAAGAGGGTTCGAATGTTCCTTGTTCTTCCTCCCAGAAGCGCCATGGGCGTCAAATGGTCTAGCCATATTCCGTGCCAAAGTGCGGTCGAAAGCTAATGTGAGCCGGATGGTACCAGTCGAGCTTTTCCAATCACCAGGGACGCGCGATGTCAACATGTGTTCAAGAAGCTTGTACAACGTACACGTTAGGCCAATAGGCCCAAGATTAGGCAGCTTGTCCGAGGGCTTTCCTGGTTTCGGTATAGGCACAAGTTCGCATGCCTCCATGACTCAGGCAGATCTCCGTTCGTACAAATGAAATTAATCAAGTCAAGCAGCCACTGCAGCGCAGAGCCATCGATGTTCTTGAACACTTCATAAGTACACAAGGTGCCTGGCGCCTTGCGTACTTCTGCCTGGTCCATGGCTGCCTGGAGGTCTGCCATTGTAAATGGCGCTTGCATACCTTCGATGTCTCACTGACTGGAAGTCGCGCCAATTTCCGGAGGAAGGCTATACAGACGGTAGAATTGTTACGGGGCCTGATTGTACGCTGGGGAAAAAAAGAAGCTCTGGCTACTTCTGGCGCGAACTGGTTCGGCACACATCCAGAAGACAGGCATGCACTGGCTGCTGGGTCCGGCGTGCGACCACCTAATTCCATGCTGCAGAACTTTCGCCAGATCAACGCAGACGAAGAAGATGAGCCAAGCGAGGCGCACCAGTCCATCCAACGTTCCCGGGAGAGCGCTTCTCGCAGCGACGGGCTGACGCGGTGAGTCTATTTAGGTTCGCACGAAGCTCAGCGGCGAGCGGTTCTCGGTTTAAGGCTAGTTCTGCACGCAGGCGTACGCCCACACATGCAAAAAGACGTGAATTTGGCTCTCAGCAGAGGAAGAGTCTACAGGGTTCAGCACAAACGTCGTTGGCTGTTACTGATGCACGGAAGAGCACATAAATAAAGGACTTCAGCACCAGAAGAAATCAAAACCGAGTGCGAGACTACGTCGTCGTCTCGCGATGTATGCGTTGCCTCTAGTTCTCAATGAAGACATTCCACCACGTTTCAAGAAACACGTGTTTTATCATAATCCATAAAAGCTCCCAATAATATTATTCTGTCAACGCATGACAGCAAAAGAAATGCAAACTACAAAATAATATGCAGGAATTCCGGAACTCAACGGTAAGCGGTGGGATGAGCAGACACACGTGACTCGTTCACGGCGATTAAAGTAATGGAATCCGCACCGTGGGCATATGTAGGACTCGTCCTTGACAATAATGGCACAGATTTGTATGACGAGCACAGCTCGGGCTTAGGGGTAAAATAGTCGCATGCGTCCAAGTGATTTAGCATAGATGCTAATAAGGTTAATATTCTTTTTCATCATGCTGAGGGTAAGGGTGATGGTCTTGATGAGTGATTTCAGATGAAATCTTGTAGGCAAATTTTCGGTCAGTGGCCACGATCACAATCCCGTGCCAGTTTATCGTGTGCCCAGTCTTGCTCACATGCTCAGCAAGTGCGTCTTTCTCCACGTCATTCTGGTGTAGTTGGAGCCTTTTAAACCGATACAGACACAATCGCACTGGGCGCACGCGGTAGCATGTATTCTTTACGGAACCGGAAACGACAGGACGTTTTTGTTTTTACTTGGTCAGTGACACAATTTTTTAATCATGATTATTTACGTGACTAGCGGGTATTTCCCCAAACGCTTGAATTTATATGCCGTCTTACATTACTTGTCTGCCTCGGGCAGAACGCCCAAACAGCAATATCAGATACAATTGCGTGCACACGTGTGCGAACACGCGCGTGCGGCAGTGCAATGTGCTCATCTTTAGGTCATTCTGAGGTAAAACTGGCATAATATGACTAAGGAAAACACGGGGAATGCGGGAGATGGAAATTCAAGACAATGAGCAAAACGTGAACAAGGTGAATGCAGGAGCCAACGTTTCGACAAGTGGACTTGTCTTCTTCAAGCCGACGTACGATTCACCTTGTTCACGTTTTTCTCATAATATGACTAAAGCTTTTAAACTAATTTGGTTCAGAAAATGAACTGCAGATATGACAACTTCGGAATATAGGTTGAATATAGACCAGAATATTTCGCTCTCGAGCCTGCGTTTAGAGGAAGCGCACTTAATCTCGACCCCTGTCACCATCTGTCGACACGGCCTGCGCAGAGGCTGCTGGTTTGTGACGGGGCAGCTGACGACACAGTCACGACGAGTGAACGCCGGCGGCAAGCCTGCGATAAGAACAGGCTGAGCGCTATCGCGGCCGTTCATTTCACCAGTTCCCGCAGCCCCTCAAAAGATGGCTACCACATACAAGCACTGCATTTTGTTCTTTCACGAGGACACTCAAATAGCAAGCGTCTGGGAGAACAACTATTGCCGTTTGGACAGGAAGATAGTGATGTAATATCCTTGGGACGCTTTTGGCAGCATATATCCCAAATTGTATGGCCGACGGATGATCCTATTTGTCTCTGAAGTGGTGCATATACATTAAGACTCGATTTCAATGTCCCACAGATGAAGTGTTTTCACTAGGTGGCTAACATTTAACGTAGGAAAACAAAGGAGACAGCCAGGGCGCTGGCCAATGACAGGCAGTTCTTTTGTGAAAGAAAAACTTCCCCAACACGACCGCAGTGGCTTTTGTCCCAACGCTAAATTTTGCATACGCGTTTGTGAACACATGAACAAATGTGAGCATCTGTTGTGCCGAAGTATTACAGTGAAGAGCTTTCGCGAAACTGCAGTCATTCTCCTAGCGCGATTTCGACACGCACGCGTGGACCAAATTGCCCGGTGAAAGCGCTGGCGCGGGGCTGAAAGTCGAGCGTCATAACGTCCTCTGTGCGCTAAGAAATCAAACAGTGGCTTCTGCGCGATATTGACTCCAGCAACGCACTCGTCAAGGCGCGTCGTCGTTTTCGCCCAACAGTGTACGCGTCTTTTTCTCTGCCGCAAAAAAGTGCACTGTGGGGTACACCGTTTTGCTCTTAAGCGCACCTTCCTAGTGTCAACACGCTGATCCACTTATGCAGTACCCGGAGGAGTGGGAAGCGGCCTCGAACGTTGCGTCCAGGGTCGCGGGAAAACAACGATGCGCCATATATGCGCTGAAAGCTTTCTCTAGTGTCTGACAGTAGCGAAATTCTTAACCGGCGCAGTCGCAGATGAAAGAAATTCAGCTAGGAAACGGCCGCAATTCGCCGCGACTCCCAGGCAGAAGAACCATCGCGGCTTCTCTTTTCAAAGCGAAGCTTTCTTAGCCTCTTCCTTCGACTTTCCCACTGCTGCTGCTGGTGCTGCTTTGGGCTGCTGGGGCTGCTGCCGTCCGGCACGCTGCTAACGTCGGCTACGTCGGGACGTAGTCTAGACGCCAATAATGGCGGCCGCGTCGGGACATGGTCGAGACGTGTCCATGTCACAAGAACATAAAAGGCACGCGCTGTCGCTGTTTTCTCTCACGACATTTGTTTATGAGCTGTCATTCTCAAAATTCCGAGGAATAACTTTGTAAAGAATGTAAGACAAGGTATGCGCCACATGGATGACCTTCGTGGTTGAAGTTCAGAATGATTGTTCGCTCAAGCGACGCCCGCGGCATCGATACCGGATTTTTTTCTACGACATGGAGCCCTTAACGCTATCGCGTTTAGTACATGACAGGAGTGTGGCACAAAGGAATGACGAGCAGAGAAGCTAGTGTCAAGATTTACGCCGCGTCGCATCTGCACAATGCCCTCTGGACGCCTAACTATTCGTGACCCCTCATAAATGCTCTGCAGGAGCTGCCGCGCTTGTCTCCGTGTTCAGCCGCAACAGCAACGACAGTAGAGGGAGGAGATGGGGAGAATGTTAGCGAGGGAATAGAGAGAGAGAGAGAGAGAGGAGGGAGTTTTGTGAGCTACAACGCTACAAGCCAGAAGGGCGCCGAAGCGTGCACTTAGTGCCGACGAGACGAAAGCTCGCATAAACCGTCGAGCAGAGCAAAAACAGCAAACACAAGCGGAACAGGCAAGGTAGCAGTTTGCATCCCGTCACGACTGTCGTATACCGTCAATATATCAGCGCCAAATAACGTCAACGAACGCAAACAGCAGACAAAGCTTCGCTTGCATCGATTCCCACAGTGCGTGGGATCTGCATTTTTTTTTAGGTAGCCAAAACCGCGGAGCAATATGAACGTCTATTTATTTCTAAAACCGGGATGAATATTCTGTCAAATTCCACAATTTTGTCAAATTCAGCAATGGCGGCGTGTTGAACCAATCAGAGAGGCCGTAGCTGCCCTGTGAGCCAATACGTGAGCCCTGTGAGCCAATTCGACGAAGTGATGGAATTTGACATGTCCTCAATAGCACCCCAAGCTGCTGCGCCGTTTTCACGTCGATGTGGAGCCTTCGGGCCGCTAACAGATGGGCGCCACCTTGTTGAAAATGCCGGGCGCAGAGCAGAAGCACCTCTTCCGCGGATAGAGAGAAGGCGGGAGAGGTGCAGGAAAGAGGTGCGGTGTGCGATGAGACGCAGAGGACTGAGCGAGGGGTAAGCGGAAAATAGAGCGCGCAAGATGATAAGGCGCAGACGCGAGAAAGTCGTAAGCGCGGTTGCCACTCGCTTGCGGCATTGCGCAAAGATTGCGCGCGGAGAGAAGAGTTTCGACAGAGTGCGCCTGCCCTCCTGGCACAGTTCGATATACGTATACAAAAGGATTGCAGCATGCCGGGCGCCGTTATTCTCAGTCAGAGGGAATTATTCCTTAAGCTTTCTGAAAAGGCCGAACCTTTCAGTTTTATGTGCAGTGTTTTCTTTTATGCGCCTATGTGAACGATTCGCGGCAACGCGGAAGGTGAAACCAGAGGAAATGCAGCAAGGTTAGCCATGATGGTGTCTAGTTTGCTACCGGCACTGACACACGAGATTAGTTCTTTTTATGTTTATTACTTGACAAAAGCTCCGAAAATGGGCAACCCAAGAAATGGCTGTCACAAAATCCTTCCTAGTAAGCCCATGCTGTAATGAAAGCAGATTAAAATAAAGAGAATCAAGTAGAATAAAAACTATACATAGCTTCGGAAACTCACATAAATACCCGTCGTAAGTGCTTAAGTATATGGTCCGCGCAGAATAAGTGGGCAACGAGCGGTGCCTTCAACCTTGAGGATAAAGAGAAAACAAAGCTGAAAGAAAGATAAATATGTGGACTCACATACAGCGCTTGAAAGCACGCCTCTCAAAGAAACCCTCAGAGGCTAGCGAATTTGACAAAGCGAAGCAGCGTCTTCAGTGTCTTGTTGGTCGTCCGCTAGTGGGGACGATGTTTCAGATCGGTTTCTCAGAGCAGAAGTAAATCTCTTGCTCTACGGAGAGAAAGTGAGGAACGCAGTCTTGAACAAAGGCGGCTTTGGTATAAGCGAACGCAGTGTGGTCGATATACGGGAGCCTATAATATGTCACGTCTTGGTCTTTACAACGTCGGCAGGTTATTATTAAAGCGATGGCTTTAAGGGCCCCGTTACGCAGAAAATCCGGCGTCGTCGGCGTTGTTCGTGCGTTGACCGTGCGTTGGCCATGCGTTGCACGTCAGCGAAAACTCGCCATCGAAGTAAATGGTTAATAAAATTCTTTAAAAGGTCAAAGAGTGTTCGCATTGATGCCAAATTTCTCAGGGAGAGTCGTGTAACCAAAGGAAAGTAATTGAGTTGAAAAGAAAGTTGGGGTTTAGGTGGAAATCGAACCCAGGACATTCGGAAGTTGCGAAACGGCCACGAAGGCTCGTGGGTTCAAACGTATTAAAAGGTCTCGTAGTGAATGATTTGTTGTTTTTGACTTAGTGGTGAGAAGCGAGAGCATGAGAAGCAGTCAGGGACCCTTTAATGCTATTGCGTTCCACTCTTAAAGCCGAAGCGTAAGCGTCTGCCAAGTTTACCGCTTACTGAGGCACACGCCTTGACCTAATGATTAGAACATCCGGCTGGTGTGCTAGGCGTCCTAGGTTCGAATCTTGCCTTTTCAACTTCTTCAATCGCAAACTTGTCCTAGAATCTTTACCACATCACGCCGCATTCCAATGGACGTGCGCCATGATTTACCTATCGGGACAAGTTATCATCGACAAATATGAATTGTGAAAACCAGTTTACTGCGTTTATTTTTCTCAATCTCTAAGACGTTATCTGTGGGAACATAAACTGTGCTAGGGACGAGACACCGAAGCAGAAGAGGGCCGGACAAACGCAGCTTCTACTTCGGTGTCTCGACCCTAGCGCAGTTAAAGTTCCCAAAAATAACGTTTTACCAACTAGCCTCCCAACACACTCTCTAAGGCGTTAATTGTGCAAGAGTTAGGTACTGCCCACATGAGGTTCAGAAAACAGAATTGTGGGGTTTTACGTGACATAACTACTTTCTGATTATGAGGCACGCCGTAGTGGAGGACTCCGGAAATTTCGACCACCTGGGGTTCTTTAATGTGCACATTAATCTAAAGTACAAGGGTGTTTTCGCATTTCGCCCCCATTGAAATGCGGCCGCTGTGGCCGGGATTCGATCCCGCGACCTCGTTCTCAGTAGCCCAACACCATAGCCACTGAGCAACCACGGCGGTTTGCATGCATGGTGCTGAGAGACGCCGTGTATATTGGGAGGGTTCCAGGTTAGTTTCCCGCGAACTCATGCTTAGCAGAGCAAAGCTGTGAAAAAAAAAAAAGAAGAAATCGGCAGGGACACTTAAGGCTGCTTACGTGTGGGAATGCGAAAGCTTTACGGTCGGTTTGTTGAAATGTTTTTTTTTTTTCTGTGCGTTCCTTGTTCGCGCAAGCTCTCGCCTGCGTTTTAACTACACCTCGGGGAGGTCAAATGAAAACGTGCCAATCGTCTCAGCGCGCTCGCTAGCCCTCGAGGAGTTCATAACTCGAAGGACCGCTCAGCGGCAGTCAATAGGGCGTTAATGCCTTTTATTTTATACACTCATTTTACACACTCATGACGTGGCGCCACCTCCTACCCATTGGCTGCAGCTTCAAGTGCCCAACGACACACGCTCTAGGCACACATTCAGTCAACCAGATCCGCGGAGCCACCGTGGCGATTCCCCCCAGACCAAAATTTACCTGATATTTCTTTCAATTGCATTAATTTACTTTGTTTGCGGAAACCTCCCTGAGAAATTTTATGTCAGTTCGAGTATTGTTTATGTGGTTTTACTGTAACATTGTTGTCGGCCATTTTTGGTACCATCATTTGGTCACACCCCCGACTACAACACCGGATTTTCGCGTAAAGGGGCCCCCCATATAATGCTTTCCCACTAAAGAAAAAGGAAGTGGAAGAGAGAAGAAAGGTCCCCAAAAAATTTTATTACCACGATTTTTTTTTCTTTTCGTTCAAGTCGAGCACCATAAAGTCAGGCCGCCATAAGAAGCTTGCCGCGTGCGCAATGCGAACTCATGTGCAAGTACGCTTATATTTGCACGCCATGGGAGCGGCTTGCCGTGCTCACCTTGCCGTGCTCTTGGGACTCAGCAGCCTTCCATTTCGAAACCGATCCACGTGGAGCGGGTCTTGACCGCGAAAGTATAAAGCAGCCCAAGCACCATTTTGAATGTCCACCAGAAAACACTAACGTTGCCAGTATGAAATTTTGTTCAAAGAAGAACAAAATAATGAGATAAAAATAAGTGACAAACAATATTTTGCGTTTTGAGATGTCACCATATAATTTGGGCTTTCACTTTCAGGATTCATATTCGGAACTGGCGGTGAGAAACGGGCGCTATTTTTGACGTTGATTATGGGAGTAAATAATTATACTAAAACAAGAAAGAAAATAAGAGCTAAAGATAGAAAGAAAGAATGGCAGAACGAGATAAAAGGCTGTTGGGGAATTTGGGGCATCTTTACTTCAAGTAATTTTTTTGTAACTCGAAATGCATTAGATTAAAAAGCAAAATTTACAATAACAGACATAAAACATCTCAGTTTCACACACACACACACACACACACGCACACACACACAAATTTAAAGCTTGAACAGGGGCTTTTTTTAACACCCACTTACTATGGCTTAACGTGTTTTTGCTCACGTGCATAATAATTTGAATTCCCAACATCTAGGGTGGTATAACGTAAAACTATTCCAAACTTTTCTATTCCAATTCAGCAATTAGCCCTCCGAGATTGGTGAAAATTTTTTTTGGACCACCCTCACTTCACCTGTATTTCACGCGACGTCACGAAAACCGCGATAGCTCCCCATCTGATGTGACGTGCTCACACTGATTATGTATGATTCGACCGAACAAAGGGAAAATGATAGTTTCTGATTCGACGTATTTCGCCATTAGCCCTCGGCTATTGGCCAAAAGTTTTCGGGCTGCACCCACTTCACCTGCCTGTCACGCGACATCACAAAGCCGCAAAATCTCACCGCGTCAAAGTACCGTGCATACGTTAAAGATTCATTAATATGCCGAAAAACTGAATTTTCTACTGAATAGCCGCAGGCTACCCCGTTCCGAACGGAATAAAAGATGGCTGCCACCGATCGCTCAGGCACTCGCTACTCGCACTTGCCGAGAGCATGGGTTTATTTGTGTGTAATAAAACTTTTTGCGTGGCCGTGTAACGTTTTCGAGCACTTTCGGCACGTTTACAACCTCGTTCTGCCAACTCTTCTTTGCTGAGGATCCGTTTTAGCGTCATTCTTAAGCTCCCGTTGCATGCCGCCGCGATTGTCGACGAGCCACCGTAAGCTAAGTAAAGGAAAGTGGACCAATCACAGACGCCGGCACCACCCTTCTCATCCAGTTATCGATTTTCAGTGCAGTGGCTCGGCCCCATCGAATCCCTCTCCACTTGAGCGTGCTCTTCACCTCTTGTGAGCAAATTAGATAAGACAAGCCGCTCTGTGTAGGCAATGTTATTCGTTTTTCAAGCAAACAAAAGTGACCTCCTATGAACGAGGAGAGCGTTTGATTGGTCTGTTGAGACAACCCTGTGGGTGACCGCCCGATGCTTGCGTCGGCGGTTACGCAAATTTGACGTCAGGAGATTGGAATAAAAACATATTGGAATAGTTTTACGTTATAGGGCCCCTAATTATCCGTGCTTGGACTGCCAAATCGGAAGTGCGCTGCGGGACTTCCATTCATCATGCACAAAACTTTAAGAGTGGCCTCTGGTAGCCTGGTGTTTTATGCATAGTGCCATTTAGTTTTATTACATTATTTTCAGTGCATACAGCGACAGTTTTGAATAAACCGTTCGCTAAATCTAGAACATATCTTTTGTACTGCTGCACCTGCGCAATCATTTTCTTCTTTTTTGTACAAACATATTTGTCTGTATAAACATAAAAAAATAATCTAATCGCAATGTTGGTCGATAAACGAGACTAGTTGATTCTATACAACAAATGTGAGATAAAAATGAGTTTAGGAACGGTAATCTAAATATCCACAAGATCGTTCCAAGCCAAAACGTTTCGGCAAATCTATGCACTGTTCATCATCACTGGGCATAGAAGAACGAAAACCAAATTCATTGTTCGAGGCATGGGGATGACTGGCACTGCGTGGATTCGCCCAAACTTTGACCTTTCATGAGGGATCATTTTTGGACCTGAAATTTGCCGAGATGCAGTTTAATTCAGCCTTCACCCTTAAGAGTGCACTTATAAGTGCCAGTTGTGGCTTCTAGCACGCCTATTTGAGTTGACCAAAGCGCATGTATTTCGTACAGTTGCGCTTGAAGCTACACAAACATATGGACACTTATTTCGCGTTTACATTTGCAGTGTCTTTTTTGAATAGGCCATACCTAACACATTGCCAAGGTGGGACATTTCCTTGCGCATGTTGCTTGTCGGTCTAGCGTTCTCGATTTCAGATGAAGGCTCATTTTGTCGGACTGAAGAAGAATGCTGTTTGTATGCTTTCTGTTAAAATTTTATGCCGCGCCACCTGCGTTATTATCACCAGTGGAAGCATGCACATATATGCTAATAGATAAACAATTATGTAAGGATCGACATCCGTATCTGAAATACCGTCCCTCGAAGTACGTTATAGTTACCGTATTTCACCAGAGAAACCGCAATAAAGGGATACCTTTGGCCGTTAACTTCTTTCAAGCTTCGCTGAAACCTGCTGTGTGATCTGTTTTGACAGACTCGAAGTCAGCTCTTCAGTGCTTGCGGTTTTTTTCTTCCTGCGTGATCCAAACGGAATAATGATGTTGTTACGTGTAACTCAGGCACATTGCTATTTACAAGTTATATTTACACCGTTCGTGCAAACTTGACCATGATGGCGATCTACTCGCTGCCGGCATCAGTTCTTTTTTTTTCTCAACATCTTCCGTGCAATCATGATGAGGTAGCCTTTATCTGTGGCTGTTCCGTATCCACGTACAGTGTGTTTTTCAAAGCGAACCTTTCTTCGCGAACCCCCCTGGACTTTCTAGGCCGTGGCTGCTGGGTGCCGCAGCTGTCTTGCCGAATCGCTCATACTTTAAAAAAATTCATTACGTGTCCAATGGCGGCATCGAATCTCGGTCCCCAGCGCAATCTTCTTCTTTTTTTACTTGGAACACATTTTCTGAAAGAAGCCTACAAAAGTTACTCGAATACCATAATTAAAGATTAATTATCTGCCTAGGCAGATATTATTTGCAAGAAAAAACCACAACCAATGAATCCATTCACTAATAAGAAATAATTACAAAAATTAACTTCTTAGTTACAAACTTTACGGCACATGCGTATACTAGAGCGATGAAGGGAATCGCAATAAAGTTTATATCCGTGTTTCTATTTTTGAAACAGGCCATGTAAACCGAAATAACTGCCTTCAAATGTTTCGTTGAATCGACCTGGTTACGCACGCAGCACTGCAAACAGGTATGTAAGTCTAAAGCTTTATTTGGCGTTGACTCTGTGAATAGTTCTGCGCAGCGTTGACCCCCGTTTGCGGCTTCCAGTACGTGCTGGCGCTGACCGTGGCGTGGACTCGCTGACCAGTCGTGTCAGAGTGGAAGTGCTGTATTCCAGCCGCTTTCTGCATATATCGTATACGTAAGCATCAAAATATTTGTCTAGCTTCGCAGCAACAGTCACAAACCCCGCCACGGTGAAAGAGACAAGTTTGTGGAGCCGGCCTGTCTAAGAGGTGTCAAATATACCTGACAAAGCCAGTTCGGTAGAAATGGAGCATCCGCATTTTCTTACAGAGCTGTATAATATATGCACTCTCATGTCACAATTAGAGCCATTACTCAAGTGTTAAAGCACGAGATACCTTGCTTCGGCTGCGGAATCCAATCGTTTTCAGAGAATTGCGGCAACTTCTTATACACAGCGTCCGTCAACGGCATATGGTAGAGCTTGATCTTTATTCGATCAGCACAGGATGGCGCCGAGGGCGCGATAAGCCTTTTCTATAATATATAAATAACATAAGATATATTCCGAAGCTGCCGAACTCTCCCATAGCCGAATTAGATGTAGAAGGAGCTTCCGAATCGCCTGAAGGCGCTGTGGAGGGCACTGAACATCGTTTCGCACTTCTCCAGATGTGGCTTGCGCAGATATTCCGAGGACTGTCTTTATTTCTGGACGTTAAATTAAGAACACCGCATGCTGATTCCCCTCTCTATAGGACAGGCGCTGCGAGGCACCTTCGTCTTCTGGCACTCACGCTTTCGTTACCCGAGTGGAGTATATACACGCGTAGTGCACCGCCTATAGAGGCGCCACTGATGGCTGATGGATGATGTGATGCAGTAGCAGACGACAGCACTTTGGAGCAAAAATGGCTGAAGATTGCAGGTGCGATTTCCCCTTTATTCAAGTACTGGACCGCTACTTCAGCGGTGACAGATGCGGGAAAGGCGCGGGCCTCTGAGAGGGGCCATCTACGCGATCTTACCTCAGCTTGAGACAGCCTATAGTCCAAACATGTGTCAGATGCGCCCTCCAGAGAAGCTCAACGAAGCCCAGTTATGGGAAATCGAGTTCGCGTTGAATAGTCTCTTCGTCTGGTTGTGTAACTGGGACACGTCGATCGCTTTTTTTAAATTTTACCTCGCCGTAATAATGTTTCTGTACCTAAATAATTGGCACACGTCGTTGGTGCAGACTTATATTTCAAACGACTCCGCAGGGCACGATGCCGGTCACATTGTAGTAATTTAATCTTGCTGCCGAAGAATACAGTGACATCGCCGAATGAATGCAGTCAACTTCACCTGAAGAAGAGTAATTACAAATTCGTTAATATAAATGTGCACACTAGTCAACGAAGTCGCCAGAAGTGCGGGTCAATACAAGCGCTAGTTAATGCTGCACCGCCGATGCAATTCTTATGCGTACGTCGACGAAATGTCACTCCCGCTGCAGCTTTTGCTGTTTTCCATTACCTTGGTGACCTTCTTGGAAACGTGCAGAGCTAAAGCCTTGCCAACTTATGGGTTTTTTTTTTTCGAATGTTACGCAAGAGAGAAGCGACATAATATATTTAAAGGCGGAGCAGCGCCGGCCAAGGTTAATGAGCGCTGGCGGCAATTAAGGCCGGGTTTAGCCTTTTGCAGCGTTGTCATTGCACTCCTATACGGCTCAAAAGATAAAGGTTCGGCAGTACGTTACACTCCTGTAACACGTTAAAGTTGTGTACAATGTCGTATTTGTGCTGTGCCGTGATATATTTTGTGTATTTCCGCACAATGCCGATGGAAGTCCGTGGTCACCAACAGAGACAGCACGGATTTGTAGCAGACATTTAGTGGAAAACACCAAAAATGACTGTAGCCAACACACGTCGTGTGTGCCGACGATTTTTCTGGTGGCACACACGATGTCGTCTCCGATTAACTGCTCCCCGTCACCTACGTGGCTAAGCAGACGCTGCCCTTTCGCCACATTCATTATCATCATCAGCCTGATTGCACTGATCGCCACATTGCAGCCGCGAAAATAGTCCTCAGCCACACAGATCTTCTTAAAGGCAGATCGAAGCGTGTACATCGTGCACATGCCCTTCGAATGAAACGTCCACACCCACAGACGTACACCGTGCGTGGTACGAAACCTGCGCAAACACGAGCAGGTATCGGTGTGAAGGCAACGAAGGTGGTGGGAAAGAGAGATAGAACAGCTGTACACCCGCTCGTTGAAGCATTTCCGCCGCATGCGGTGCTCACTTCAGCGCGGCTGGCGCCGCTTGGCGGTGCCGCTGTTGCCACATAAGCCGCGCCAGACTGCGCAGACTGAACCCTCCGTTTCAACTCGGACCGCCACTCAGACTGCACCGACGCTAGGCATGTCTTCTGTGTCGGTTGTGGTTTGGAGTTGGCTTCACGGGAGATTATTCAGTACTAACTGTAATGGCTTACAGTCCTGCATGTGATGTCTGTGGCCTGCGAGGAGGACATTGGCCCCTATTGTGCCCCGGTCCTCGATTCAATAAATAAATACAATCCATTTTCAATGCATTGATGCGACTAGATGTTCGTCCAGTGAGCGTACAGATACTGGAACCCCATCCCCACCGATCATCGGCCCTAAAAGCAGTTAAATCACTTTGTGCTTTTTGAAAACGACTGACTTGTGCGAGCACGCCTTTGACTGCGTGGTGCTCACACTCACCGTCTGTCTATCTCGCTCTCTACCTCGGTTCTATTCCTCTGCTCCACTCTCTTAGCGTAGGGTAGCCGACCACGAACTTTTCTGGTTAACATCCCTGACTGCTTTCCTTCTTTTGTCTTTCTCTATCTCTCTCGCCCACATTTAATTCGTGCTGACTATTTCAAGACGACACCATGGGCAGTGCGCAAGCATTCTGCTTGCTGATGGAGCCACGTGAAACCGCGACTTGGAGACTGGACCACTGCGTAGCGTTGAAGTCTTTAAGCGCCTCAGCATAGTCATCCGCGCCTATGAATTCTCTGAACACTTGTCTCGTCATTCTCTCGCTCGCTTTTTTTTTTCTCTTCCTCATTCCCCTGACAAAATGTAGAGCATTAGCGCTGTGTCCTCTTGTTCTCCACTCTCTCTCTCTGTGAGCGCTGTTAGGCCTTTGAGATGTTTAATCAACTAGCCATCCTTGCGAACTTCATGTAGGGTAGCTCAGGAACAACTTCGATTTCGCTATTCAAATGCATGCAAATCGCAGAAGTGTTCGCATAAGACAACCACTGCATCAACTTACATTACATTTGCCGCATTTGAAGTAGATAATTAAATTCTAGCAATCGAAGGAAGCCGAGCTTTGATAGAGGACCTAATGTGTTTTAAGGAAATTGCCGAAAATCAGTAAGAATAAAGAAATTGAAGCATGAAGTTAGAAATTCGTACCTCTTCACAAGAACAGATATCGAAGTTCTGTAATCTACGTAGATCGGATAGAGCCCCTTAAGCGGAGAATGTGATATATAAGTTTGTAGCTAACGTGAAACGAGGGTTTCGCAATGGTCCTACTCATAAATTAATGGTACGTTAAATTAATAAATTAATGGTAATTCACAGCGTTGTTAAATGCATCAATTTTGTCCGCTTTATATGTACTATTAGACACAATTTACAATATCATTGTTTATTACTGAAATACAGAATTGAAAGCATGTCACGCGAGATATTTTTAAAAAAGTTTCAGCTTTCAACAATTTTCTAAAAAAAATTTGCGACCTAAATAAAAATTTTGCTTACTGCAGTCACCAGATTATAATTTTTTTTGCTTCTTTGTCAAAGAAATGTCATCAAATTCGGTGCGGTGGGGGCCGAGAAAAACGAGTGTTCTAGGTTCTAATGTACTTATATAGGATCTGCCCAGCTAAAGTCTTCTTTTAATCTCCGTGCCTTGCCTTTCTCTCTATCAACCACGGAATCGGGAATAAGACACTTTTGTCAAGCACTTCCTCCCATCTCAGCACCGAGCTGAGAATAATCACTAGGAACCACGCATGTATTGCTCGGTGGATTTCGTTTCCCTGAAGCGGTAGACCCAAGTGCGTAGTATACGTATAGGTCGTCTCCTAGACTGGCTGCCGCTTAGGGCTGCAAGTGTGCTACGCCTCATGGCATCTCCGTCATTCGGGTGGTGCGGGCGAGCATCGAGGAGCATCATACGGACGAAAAAAAAAAAAGAGGCAAATAACCATTTGACGAATTCGAGCCTTATAGCCGTATGCCGCAAACTAGGTCAGGGGTGGTGGCTGACGGCGCATTATTCCAATCGTGTGAAACGCGCATCCACATCGGCGGCGTCTCATTCGCCCTCCATACTCGCTGCGGTGAATCAGCGCCTACGGCGTTCTGCAGCTGTGCACGAGGTTGCGGGTACGATTCTAGGCCGTGGTGGCAGCCATTCCAGTGCGGGGTGCAATGCGAAAACTTGCCGCATACTGCGCTCTATAGGTACACATTAAAGGACTCCGCTCCGGAAAATTGTTCTGAAGCCCTTCACTGCGGCGTATCTAGATATGCCATAGTACGAGCATATTTTTGATCGCGCGACGTATGTGCGGGTTTTAGCGGAATCTTGGTTCGAGCTATAGTTGTGGGTCATGTTCAAATAAATTTATGGCGTTGTCATTGTGTTCCTTGCCCTCGTCTAGTTTTCGCCGCATATTTCTTCGAATCCGTGGTTTTTGTTTCCTACGTAACCCCAAATCAGTTTTCTTCTAAGTCATCAACGAGTACTTTTTTCTTCTGAATACGTTGTTGTGTTGGTCTGTAAGCAAGCATACTTGGGCAGCGCGAAAAAACAAGGACGATGCCCTGTTGTGTCTTCAAGAGTGCTGCCAACTAGCCCAAACAAGATCTTTACTGTAAGCAAGGCGCCAGTCGCTTGTTGAGTATTTTTTCTGATTTATTTCAATGCACAACACTAGCGAGGTCCAATAAATTTCTGAGCAACAACGTTGGAGGCATTGTTTCTTGTGACTTCTGGCCTCTGCAAAAAGTTCAAACACAACAAGATTGTTTGAAATCTCAATGATGCTTTGTTGGAAATTTTCTGTCGTCGACTATCTCACGCTGTTCTCTCTAATAATATTGTACTAATATTATTGTAATATTAATATTGTAATATTATTGTACGAGAGGTACTGGGATCGGTACCTAGCACCTCCACCAAAAATGTTACGGGGTTAAAAACAGTTAGACGTATATTTACAAGATATTTACAATAATTGTAGCGGCTGACAACATGGTAGACAGCGCGCGAAGTCCAGAGCGTCGTCTTCTTCCGACCAGGATCAAAACATCTTCTTCGTCAGCGTGTCACAATATAAGTGCTACAGCAACAAAGAGCGGAAGAAAGATTTAAACTTTCCAGAAGCATGCAGAGAGGAGGTTGATTTAATCGATTCCGGCAAACAGAAATTTGTTTCGCGTTTCACTCTTGTGATGGTCATTTTTATCCACTTAGGAAAAATGTGAGGCAGGAGGTATGAAAAGTACGTTTGAGTTTTAGAACAGCAATACACACAAAAAATAAACAGAGAGAGAGAGAGAGAGAGAGAGAGAAAGACAGCCGCTACCCTATACTCGAGAAAATACGCTACCGAGAAGGTGATTCTAGTTACTTATTCCTCAATTTCATTTGGCAACACTGTCTTGTGTGCCACCACCAAGACTGTTGGTGTTAATAAAGCTAATGTTTTGGTCTGATCTTATTGGCTATATTGTGTTCAGCTATTTCTTTCCTTGCTGTGGAAACCATAAAAAACTCAAGTGTGGCTGACGTCAGCGTTATTTGTAATTGGAGTATTATTCGCGAGTTTAAACCTGAGGACTAATTTTGCGCTTAGCCAGCAACATTAATACGCTATGGTGCTGCTAGCGTATTATTAAGATAACAGAGGTGTGTAACTGTAAGGAAAGGCTTCAGTGCAGGTAATCGTATATATATATGGCAGGGGCTTTCAGCACTGGTATACGAGGTCTGTCCCTAATGTTCGTGCAGTGAGTCAGCAAAAAGGTAGGAGAGGGCGTATCAGCGCCGCTGTCTCGCTCGCTCCTCTCAAAAGAACCCGTTTCACTTCTAATGCACGAAGGACAGCTGTATGTCAAGGCAGAATTTAATGCGTGCAATTTTTGTGCAGCCCATTGAAATTAATATCGGAGAACAGAAGAAACAAAGTATCAATATCAATTTTCATGCTCAACTGGGTCCAGCGTTTTCAAGAAGGGGGGGGGGGGTGCCGTGAACACCCGAAGGACGATACAAGATCAGGACGCCCCTCCACTCCGTTCGAAGATGCGAACATCAATCGTGCGCGTTCTCTGGTGCTCAGTGACCACTGAATGACTCTTAGACTGACAGCAGAAGAAGGAGTTGGTTTGGAAAAGTCGTCCGTTCACCGAATTCTGACTGGAAAATTGGAAATGAATAAGGCTGAAGTCAAGAGGGTGCTGAAACTGCTAACTCCTAAGCAAAAGGTACGACGAAAAGGATGTTTCATGGATTGGAAAATTTCAGACGACAGTGACGAATTCGCAAAGTGTCGTCACCACCGAAGAAACTTGGATTTACGAATACGACATCGAGCTGAAGTCGTAGAGCAAGCAGTGGGAAAAGAAAGACGAGCCGAAGCTTCCTCAAAAAAAAAAAAGAGCGCGGAAGAACAGAGCAAAAATAAAAGCGATGTTGATAGTGTTTCATGACTGCCATGGAAATTCGCACCACGGATTTGTACCTAAAGTTGAAGCTGCCATCGAAGCTTTCTACGTGGAGGTCCTGAATTGTGTGAGGGTGCATTTTTGCAGCGTACGACCAAATTTGTCAAAAGAGGGCCGCTGGATTCTGCACTACCAAATGCCCCTGCGCACTCTGCATTGATATAGTGCGTAAGTTTTAGCACACAATTCCCTCACTGTGTGGGAGAACCCCGCCTACTCGCTGGATTTAGATCCCTGGCATATTTTCTTTACTCTCCAAAAGCAAACTGATGCTTCGAGGACGGAACGTCGGGAGCGATTCAGAAGAAAACTACATCGCTGCTGAACAGAGCAGGAATTATAAGGGTGCTTCCAGCGATGGAAGAATAGGTGGAACTAGTGCATTGAGACTATTGGGGAATATGTTGAAGGCGACCACATTGAGCCATCTGAACGTTTGGGTAATAAATTTTCTTCAATGTACTGCACACACTTCTGGGACAGAGCTCGCATGTCAAAAATGATATAACATCTTACTTAGTAAAATGAGGGAAGTTTTCTTCGTTGTAGGCTTAGTTTTTAATGAACCTTATTGCTTATTCTGCAAGACGCGAAGGTTGTACAAGTTATTTTTTTTATGTATTTCCCCAAACCAGGATATAGTAGGGCAAATTCCAGTAAATGATTGGCTAGTATAGACAGAGGCGTAAAGAAAGGTGCAGGGCAGGGATTTTAACCAGAAATGCGTCTGGTCTTCTTCAGAACACCAGTGGTTCTAGGTATATCCGAGCAATGTGTTTTGTGGAAGTTACAATTTTATGCAAGTGGATTCCAAGTAATATAGCTGACGTTACGTTCTTCAGAACCTTATCTTAAAACATCAATTCAAATCGGCTCTCTATCCTTCCTTATTATGGTCTAAATAATAAGTAGATATTTAATCGGTGTTGAGGGTTAGCCGGTTGCTAAATAACGAAGACGACAGTTCATTTAGCCATGTGTTGTCTTCGTGCATTATTTCGATAAGATCATCACCGCGCAAGAGCATGTTTGTGTCCACTTGCATATAAGGCCATCTCACGTTTTCCAGAAATGCACAGTATTTAGTTGATGTAAATAAGACATAAAATAGGTCCCAGAGCTGAACCCTGAGGAACGCCATATCTTAGCAATTGTAGGCTCGATTTCACATCTCTAAAGCTAACACACAGAAAGTGATTTGATAAAAAAGTTCTGATCATATTCAGAGCATTACCTCTGATAATATACGCAGGTAATTTGTAAAAAAAAGAAACACATCACGTTGAATAGAATCAAAGGTTTTTCTTCAATTTGAAGTTATTGCACGAGTGTAAAGCCTATCTTCGATGTTTGTAATATTTTTTTTCTCGCGGGGTGAAACCCTGTCTACAGAATGTTCTTTCTGAAAACTATACATTCTTTCTATTTTTCTACCGTGAAGTTATTTTGGTATAAAAAAGAGCTAATGATATGTTCTGTGATTTTTGAAAGAACCGGCAAGACAGAAACTCGCTAGTAGTTACTGAGCGCATTTCTGTCACCTCCCTTATGTACAGTACATGCACCAGTTATTTTCCATTTTGTCAGTGAACGAATCATTTTTCAGTAAGCAGCTACATATGGTGAGCGAGAGGTAACGATGGAGTATCGGAGCATACCTTGAGTGGGAAAACCGCAATTTTATCGTGACCACGCACCTCCAAGTTTTTGATAATGGTACCAACTTCCTGTAGGAACAAAACTATACGAGCCTGTGGTGCTTTCGGTTCCTTTACATACGGAGAAGAAGTGTCGCTTTGAATATTTCTGGCTACTCCTGAGCGAAGTGCTGACTAAATTTACGGGATAAAATCGTCTTCTGTTTTTCATTGCAGCACTGGTTCACCTTGCCGTTTCCAGACGAGGATCTTCCTGTTTTTCTGTCCTATGAACTGCAATAATCATCGCGTTGCTCTGGTTTTAGCTAACCACAACAACATTTTGTTTAGAGGTGACAAGCTATAAAAAAAATCAGACGCCGGGAAGTTTGGTTGTACAATGCGCCCTTTGTTCAAACCACTGATCTTTCATCACACGGGAAGAAAACCGATCACATATAGCAGCCGGTCTATCTTTCTTGGATGGCGCTCGGCGGGCACCCTCTACATCCTATGTTGTTAGTTCTGGGGCATTCAGTTTGCGTGCAATAAAATTATGGCTTGTGAACACGTTTTCCCTTTCTGTTTATTCATCGTCATGGTTCTCCATGTTCTGCCGGCGGCTGTACTGACACAAATTATCGATTTATTTCTTGAGAGGGAGAGAGCGAGAGAAAGAAGTTTAATGGAAGCCGAAGATGTCAGCCCTGCTATATACAGGGCTTGCTACTTCGCGTGAGGTGTTTAAGATGACACGAAGACGCTAATAATATAGGAGTAGAAGAAAAAAAGAAAAAAAGGATAAGTGAACAAATCGAGCTCAGTTGATAAAAAAGAATGTCTATAAGACCTGAATGGCGTAAGTATAACAGCAGGTTCTTCGTGGCTCGTATTACGTCATTGCTCATGTGCCATTGCTCCTGTGCCATTGCTCCCGCTTCCACATTCTCAAGCCTTGCTTTCAGTTCAGCAACTTCATTTCCTTCATCATCATCATCATCATCATCATCATCATCATCATCATCAGCCTGGTTGCGCCCACTGCAGGGCAAAGGCCTCTCCCATGCTTCTCCAACAACCCCGGTCATGTACTAATTGTGGCCATGCCGTCCCTGCAAACTTCTTAATCTCATCCGCCCACCTAACTTTCTGCCACCCCCTGCTACGCTTCCCTTCCCTTGGGATCCAGTCCGTAACCCTTAATGACCATCGGTTATCTTCCCTCCTCATTACATGTCCTGCCCATGCCCATTTTTTTTCTTGATTTCAACTAAGATGTCATTAACTCGCGTTTGTTCCCTCAACCAATCTGCTCTTTTCTTATCCCTTAACGTTACACCTATCATTCTTCTTTCCATAGCTCGTTTTGTCGTCCTCAATTTGAGTAGAACCCTTTTCGTAAGCCTTCAGGTTTCTGCCCCGTAGGTGAGTACTGGTAAGACACAGCTATTATATATTTTTCTCTTGAGGGATAATGGCAACCTGCTGTTCATGATTTGGGAATGCCTGCCAAACGCACCCCAGCCCATTCTTATTCTTCTGATTATTTCCGTCTCATGATCCGGATCCGCCGTCACTACCTGCCCTAAGTAGATGTATTCCCTTACGACTTCCAGTGCATAGCTGCCTATTGTAAATTGCTGTTCTCTACCGAGACTGTTAAGCATTACTTTAGTTTTCTGCAGATTAATTTTTAGACCCACTCTTCTGCTTTGCCTCTCCAGGTCAGTGAGCATGCATTGCAATTGGTCCCCTGAGTTACTAAGCAAGGCAATATCATCAGCGAATCGCAAGTTACTAAGGTATTCTCCATTAACTTTTATCCCCAATTCTTCCTAATCCAGGTCTCTGAATACCTCCTGTAAACACGCTGTGAATAGCATTGGAGATATCGTATCTCCCTGCCTGACGCCTTTCTTTATTGGGATTTTGTTGCTTGCTTTATGGAGGACTACGGTGGCTGTGGAGCCGCTATAGATATCTTCCAGTATTTTTACATATGGCTCATCTACACCCTGATTCCGTAATGCCTCCATGACTGCTGAGGTTTCGACTGAATCAAACGCTTTCTCGTAATCAATGAAAGCTATATATAAGGGTTGGTTATATTCTGCACATTTCTCTATCACTTGATTGATAGTGTGAATATGGTCTATTGTTGAGTAGCCTTTACGGAATCCGGCCTGGTCCTTTGGTTGACAGAAGTCTAAGGTGTTCCTGATTCTATTTGCAATTACCTTAGTAAATACTTTGTAGGCAACGGACAGTAAGCTGATCGGTCTATAATTTTTCAAGTCTTTGGCGTCCCCTTTCTTATGGATTAGGATTATGTTAGCGTTCTTCCAAGATTCCGGTACGCTCGAGGTCACGAGGCATTGCGTATACAGGGTGGCCAGTTTCTCTAGAACAATCTGTCCACCATCCTTCAACAAATCTGCTGTTACCTGATCCTCCCCAGCTGCCTTCCCCCTTTGCATATCTCCTAAGGCTTTCTTTACTTCTTCCGGCGTTACCTTCGGGATTTCGAATTCCTTTAGACTATTTTCTCTTCCATTATCGTCGTGGGTGCCACTGGTACTGTATAAATCTCTATAGAACTCCTCAGCCACTTGAGCTATCTCATCCATATTAGTAATGATATTGCCGGCTTTGTCTCTTAACGCATACATCTGATTCTTGCCAATTCCTAGTTTCTTCTTCACTGTTTTTAGGCTTCCTCCGTTCCTGAGAGCATGTTCAATTCTATCCATATTATACTTCCTTATGTCAGCTGTCTTACGCTTGTTGATTAACTTCGAAAGTTCTGCCAGTTCTATTCTAGCTGTAGGGTTAGATGCTTTCATACATTGGCGTTTCCTGATCAGATCTTTCGTCTCCTGCGATAGTTTGCTGGTATCCTGCCTAACGGAGTTACCACCGACTTCCATTGCACACTCCTTAATGATGCCCACAAGATTGTCATTCATTGCTTCAACACTAAGGTCCTCTTCCTGAGTTAAAGCTGAATACCTGTTCTGTAGCTTGATCTGGAATTCCTCTATTTTCCCTCTTACCGCTAACTCATTGATCGGCTTCTTATGTACCAGTTTTTTCCGTTCCCTCCTCAGGTCTAGGCTAATTCGAGTTCTTACCATCCTGTGGTCACTGCAGCGCACCTTGCCGAGCACGTCCACATCTTGTATGATGCCAGGGTTAGCGCAGAGTATGAAGTCTATTTCATTTCTAGTCTCGCCGTTCGGGCTCCTCCACGTCCACTTTCGGCTATCCCGCTTGCGAAAGAAGGTATTCATTGTCCTCATATTATTCTGTTCCGCAAACTCTACTAATAACTCTCCTCTGCTATTCCTAGAGCCTATGCCATATTCCCCCACTGACTTGTCTCCAGCCTGCTGCTTGCCTACCTTGGCATTAAAGTCGCCCATAAGTATGGTGTATTTAGTTTTCACTCTACCCATCGCCGATTCCACGTCTTCATAGAAGCTTTCGACTTCCTGGTCATCATGATTGGATGTAGGGGCGTAGACCTGTACAATCTTTATTTTGTACCTCTTATTAAGTTTCACAACAAGACCTGCCACCCTCTTGTTAATGCTATAGAATTCCTGTATGTTACCAGCTATATTCTTATTAACCAGGAATCCGACACCTAGTTCTCTTCTCTCCGCTAAGCCCCGGTAGCACAGGACGTGCCGCTATTTAGCACTGTATATGCTTCTTTTGGCCTCCTAACTTCACTGAGCCCTATTATAGCCCATTTACTGCCCTCTAATTCCTCCAATAGCACTGCTAGACTCGCCTCACTAGATAACGTTCTAGCGTTAAACGTTGCCAGGGTCATATTCCAATGGCGGCCTCTCCGGAGCCAGTGATTCTTAGCACCCTCTGCTGCGTCGCAGGTCTGACCGCCGCCGTGGTCAGTTGCTTTGCAGCTGCTGGGGACTGAGGGCCGGGGTTTGATTGTTGTGTTCATAGGAGGCTGTGGCCATGTACTGCACCAGGGTGGCCAATCCTGCTCTTTTGAGGGAGTGCGTTACCGGTTCTGGTCACCGGGATCAGGCCACACTCCAGGCCTGTTTGTGCAATTTTATCAACACGCGGATTTTTTTTTTATCCGGTGGAAAATTGCCGGCACCGGGATTCGAACCACGGACCTCTTGCACGCGAGGCGGGTGTTCTACCTCTACGCCACCGCTGCACCGACTTCAGTGGTTACCAATAGCACCAAGCCGTCATAACATGACGCTAGAAAACACCTTTCTCAAGATGGGCCCTCACTATATTCACACTAGGTTAAATACCTCGGCTCCATGTTTAAACTTTTGACATTTAAACGCAAAAGTTGAACGCCCATATTAATTAGTGATGCCTCATTTCCCTATTATCCTATTAACTAGTCCCTCCTTCCGAAACAGTACGCGGGCGTCGTGCCCCTCTCGGTGGCAGCTGACAGCCTACTCCCTCCCTATTTCCCTCTTTGTCCATTGCGTTTGTGTATTTTCATATGGAGTAATATTTCCTTTGATTAAGATTAAGTTGGATGTCTATAGTTTTGGAAGAACACGGAAAAGCTGTCGCACCAGCAGTGCATGTGTATGTGTGATTGTGGCTGGGGTATTATCGACAAATTTAAAGTTACTGCTGAACTATGATAGATAGATAGATAGATAGATAGATAGATAGATAGATAGATAGATAGATAGATAGATAGATAGATAGATAGATAGATAGATAGATAGATAGATAGATAGATAGATAGATAGATAGATAGATAGATAGATAGATAGATAGATAGATAGATAGATAGATAGATAGATAGATAGATAGATGTACAAACAACAACAACAACAACAACCTGGGAGAGCTGGATCAACAGTGACTCACGTTTCCACTTTTCCTTCAATAAACAACAACTGTGGTTGGCATAACCGGCTCTGCATAGCTCACCTTCTCTGTTTCGCCAGCCTGCTCCTCGGTTCCCCTTTTCTATCACGTGTATGTATGTTTTCAATCGAATAATAATAATACATTATATTTTATAAACAAGAACAAGACAACCATAGAAAAAAATTTAAGTTCGAAATAAGTTTTCGTACACCCTTTGTAAAATTCGCGCGCTTAGCATAGCGGGCTAACACCTCTTCGGTGTCCTTACTGCATAAGAAGGAACACGGAACCATAGACAGTATATATATATTGTGTATATACTTCCGTGTTCCTTTTCGACTACGGTTTCTCGTTTGTTGGTACTGAATGTTCGGTAAGCCCAACGCTTGGAAAAGGTGCTCGAAGATTTGAAAGCGGGAAGCTGTGCAGTACTCGTGTTTCATTTGTTTTTATTTTTGCACGCTAGTCTTGTGGCCGGGAAGCAGCTCGTAAAACGGAACCCCAAAATACTGCCTTCTACTTTGGGCTTGAAAGAGTGGCGCTATGCGCTAGCATTCCCGCCTGCTTTTTCGTGCGGTCGGCACGGAACAGCATGACCTCTGACAATCGGAAAGTAACGAGACGTCCTTGAATAAGGACGAGAGAAGTTTTCTGCGCTAACAGGGCTGTACTGAAGATGAAATAATTCAAAACGGGCTTGATCCGCATTTTTCTGCATTTTTCGAATTTTTCTCAGAACAGCGTTAGTCACTTAGGTTTCCAAGCTGTAGGACAGAAGACACGCACACACAAACACACACGCACAAACACTAAGATCTCTAATGTTAATTGGGCTTCGAGACAAGACCTAAGAAAAATGCACAGTCCCGCTGTGTTTCGGATCACAAACGGCGCCAGAGAACACAAGAAACGAAAGAAGACAAACACGATCATAAGGCGCATTAAAAAGAGGAACAAAAAGAAGACACAGTTAATTTTTGCCAGGTACACAAAAGCGTGGCAGAGCTAAATGTCAATAAGCCTGACAAAGGCTTACCGCGAGGACATCCAAATAGCCCAAGACTACGTTTTGACGCCATGTTTGTTAATGTAGTTCCCTTTGCGATTTCATATACAGCGCCGCTGCACCACACTATCGCTGTTCAACTTCTTCAACTTCTTCCACCTGTAGTACAAATCAAGTACGTCGCGATGTCTAAGACAACTACATATAGTTATCGGTAGTAGCAAAAAGAAGCAACTTTATTTCAGAGCATATTAAAGTCACAAAGTGCGTTGCAATACATTTGACGCGGACATGAGGCGCCCAGCGTTCTGGCGTGGCTTTTTCTTCCGTTCCTCACTCCTCGTCGTGTCTTTGTAAGTCACTCTTCCCTCTTCTTATCTTTACTAGCTGTTAGTGCTTTTGTTATTCTAGCCTAACTACTTACACCGCCTTGCGGACAAAGCAGGAAGTAAAAAGCGAGGAGAGTGCGAGAAGGAACAGTGGCCCCCCGAAATGCGGCTGTCTTTGCCTGGAACGCGTGGTCCCGGAAGTTGGTTCCTGTGCTTGGTACGCTCAGCTGCAAAAAAAAAAAAAAAAAAAAAAAAAGAAAACGCGATGGGCCCATTACTGCGCTTGAGAGTGCACCGTGCTGTAAAACAAAGCACTGGTGCTGCCAGGCAAGGCCGGTGTGCAGCAGGTGCTTGTGGGAAATTTCACCACGCCCCACGAGAATTCCACGACAACATCCATGTCTCCGCTTCGAAGAAGAAGCTGACCATGATTAACCACCCTTTAACATTTACCGAGTTTGACGCCTGAAGCAAGGTCATATTTACCGCCATGGCACGTGCATAGGGATTCGAGCTTATCTCGAAATCCCTGCCGTCAGAATGACAGCTGAGAGATCATCAGCAGGACACGCTATAGTATACTATATGCCGGCATGAGATACACAATGGCTGGCGTCTTTACGTAAACACGGATGGCTCGTTTCCTTTTCGGTCGCTGTAGTTCGAGCGCAGCAAGCGCAGTGTTCACGAACTCCACCATTATCAAACAGAAGAAATCCTTCTTTTTTTTTTACGTCATCAACGGCTACAGAAATCACATACCTTCAAGTTCTTCTTTTGACTCCAGGTAGGGTAATTTCCTTTTTCTCTAGCTTGATGCGAAACACGAACTAGAAACGGATGGCTGAACAGTGCAAGACACTAACGTAACTCCAAAGTATGCATATAGCTCTCCCATTTCGTACCATGTCCGATGTATTCACCGCTTTTTTTTTGTATTAAGATACGCACTATAAATGTATTTCTATATATACATGTATTGCTTCGCATAATTCAAAAACACGTTTATTTATGTCTAGTCACAAAAAATAATAAAAAGAACATGAAAGAGGGAGAGAGATGCTAAGCCCTGAGGTTAAGTACAAATGAGCGCGATCTCTTCATCGCATGACTAGCCGAACAGTACGAGGAACGGTCGCTCGAGCCACAGAGGAAATCACTGGGAAGCGCTCCTTGCCGCCCTCGCTTTGTTCTTGTCACTGTTTATTTACTTTGTGCGGTTTGGTCGGGAGACTTGTTAACAAGCTGCCAGCATACTCCGTATACGATTGGTTGTGCAAACATTTTGCTTTGCGCCTGAAAGCACAAGGTACTCACGATAATTATTTACTTAGCCATACATTAAAAATATAAAACAGCCATTTGAACGAGAAGAGCGAGGAAAGACAAAGAGGAAATAGATAAGTTAAAAAAGAAAAAGCCCATCGTGCCTCGTGATGGTGTAACCCTCCAAAGAGGCGACAGATGCATTATGGAACGCGCTCTTGCTTAGCCTTGTAAAGTCCAGAAATAATTTATTCAAGGGCCCCTTTGCGTGGGCGACATCAGCGGCCGTTAATTTTCGATGGGATGAGGATCTATTCCTACGGCTAGACTTCCACGCCGGCTTCCTCGTCGCTTTGTTTATTCAAGACCTTTCATCAGTCCTTCTCTCTCTCTCTTTACGCTAGGCTAGCGCAATTCAGCGCTGCTGAGGACTTCAGTGCGGAACACGCATCGACGCTGAAAAAGTGTGGATCCCATTTTGCTCCAACCGGGGTTTTTCGTGGATTTCTATTATTGGCACGAGCATCGAGTGACACCTTTGTTTCTTGTGCACCTCCGGTTTACCTCCTGAGACGACCGGAGAAGAAATTTAAAATAAATCATAAAAAATATAGGAAGTATAGTACAGCACGAAATTCATAGGTTTCAGTGTATATATATATATATATATATATATATATATATATATATATATATATATATCATGCCACCTTCTTGTAAGTGACGTCATTACTTCCGCTGTCTAATTCCGGGTTTCCACAAATTTCACTGAATTACTCACGTGGCGGGTCTCCAAAGTCTATGATTCTGTGCTTGGGTGTGCGGTAATCAGTGAGTTCTAATTAGTTCTAATTATTTCAGACACTTCAGTGAGTCAACTTGTAAGTAAACTTAGGCTATATATATATATATATATATATATATATATATATATAGCCGAAGTTTACTTACACGTTGAGTCACTGAAGTGTCTGAAATAATGAGAACTAATTAGAACTCACTGATTACCGCGCACCCAAGTACAGAATTATAGACTTTGGAGACCCGCCACGTGAGTACTTCAGTGAAATTTCTGGAAGCCCGGAATTAGACAGCGGAAGTAATGACGTCACTTACAAGAAGGTGGCATGATATTTAACCGGCTGATTAATGAAAAACAGTTGCCTCCGAGTAACAACGCCGAGGTGCGAGTGCCGAAGTGTGAGCGCCACTAAGACACACGCCTAAGTCAATGATTAGGGTCACCTACCATTTATTTATTTATTTATTTATTTATTTATTTATTTATTTATTTATTTATTTATTTATTAAGGAACGTACATCAATCAGTTGGGCATTATCGTAGGGGGGTCGTAACAGTAACCAGAATGAAAGCAGGAAACAGACAGGCACCCAGCTGTAACTTGAAGTTTCAACTAAAGCAATCTTGGAAGGCTGGGGAAAATATATTTGCGGGAACATTCGCAACACTCGTACTCAGCTGATTCTACTCACAAAGCGTAAAAGAAAAAAAAAAGAATAATGAGTAAATACAGCGGTGCCATATCCTATTTCTCGAACCTCTTTAGCTTGATAATTCCTGTGCGATATGCGGTATGGGTTCATCATGTAGAAAATTTTAGTAATATCAGTTTCATCATGAAAAATGAAATGGAAAATTTTAATCGCGAAAATTTGCTTCTTTGCTGAAGAGCTTTCCACCCTAGTGCATTCTTAATGTTATTTATAGTGGAATTAAGGTTTTAATTACACCCGTAAAAGCGTGCAGCACGCAGTTTACCGATTCAGGTTTGCCCTTGAGGATCCCATACTGGAGAGGCATATTCAAGCACTGGTCGCATATTGGTGTCATACAGAGCTTCTTTAAGGCTTTCGGGAGAAGAGCTGAAAATACGTTTATTGAAGTTTAACGCCCCATTGGTTTTACCACTTATATGACCTATATGCTTATTGCAAGATAAGTCAGAAGATAAGTAGACACAAATGTATTTAAAATGTTCAACGCAGGCAAGCGGGCTACCAGAGAGGCTATAACAAGGATGGGAGGGCTTGCGTTTTCTGGTAAAACTAATAAAACAACGTTTACTTACATACAGACGCATTTTCCTTGTTTTGCACCCCGAAACCACAGTGTCAAGATCACGTTGTAAGAGATCGACATCATACGTGCCGTGTATGGATTTATAAATGACACAACAATCCGCGTACAGCGTGACATTTCAACTGAACAGCTCTGATTAATATAAACGAAACAATGTACCGGCCCTAACATTGAACCCTGCGGCACCCGCAGGTAATGTCAACATGCGATGTCGAAGAACCATTCACGACAACAAACTGTTTTCTGCAATATAGATAATCCCTAAACTAACCAAGAACAGGCAGGCCTAAAAATGACAATTTATGTAATAAAAGAGCATGCGGAAAAGATTCGAACGCCTTCTGAAAATCTAAGAATGCCGAATCAACTTTTCGCGCCCCCCCTCGCATAAACTTAAGATATCATGAGAAATTCAAACATTTGTGTACCACACGATAAACCGGATCTAAAACAATGTTGAACTGAAGTAAAGAAATTATTGGATTCCAAATGTCGTATAATACTGCAATAGATTACATGCTCAAGGGGTTTACAGCAGACACTTGTGAAAGAAATCGGCCTGTAGTTAGTGACGCGGTTTCTGTTACCGGATCCGCTGTCCCGCGTGTGTGCCGGATAATCGAACTGTTTGAGCCCATTTGTGGGCCTCTATGATTTCCTCAACGTTATTATGCACCCCTAGACTCAAGAGTGCCTCCGTATTAGTCCATTTTGGTAGCTCAAGAGCCTTTTTGAATAACGTTCGGATTAGACCGTTAATCCGTTCCAAATCCCTCTTCCTTAGATGCAGGTAAGGGCAGACATACGCCACTCGGCTCAGAAAGAAAGCCTGGATTAGCCTGCAGGCATCTTTCTCCTTAACTCCGTGCCGTCGGTTGGAGACCCTCCTGAGAAGGTTCTGTAATTGCCCAGCTGTAGTTTGGAGTCGTGCTACGGCTTCTTGGTTGTGCGTGTTTTGCTGGATCCACAATCCTAACACTCTGATATTAGGAACGGGTGGGACCGGTTGTCCAGCTACTGTTTGGATCTGACTGCTGGTACGATCTGTTGGGAACTCGGCGCTGACGCCCGTGGTTGTACCTGGGTCGCAAGCCCCAAGGGTAGCGTTGGCCTGGCGGCCTGGGGTACAACTGGAAGCATCCGAAGGTCCCGGCAAAGCATGAGTCGACTGGTAACAACGAAACAACTTGTTTATTTTAACATCGCAAAGAGTTGGCGGTCAGGTTGACCGACGTAGAGAGACGGGAGAGCACTTCACTCAACAGAAGAAATCGGAGCCCTCTTTTTGGCGTCCGGGGGCAGCTGTTTTTATACTCTCGCAGTTGAGGGCAAGAAGGAACCCCTCAAAAGACGAGCACGTGAATGTACAATGGGCTAATGGTGACGCACACTGTCGTGGCGCTGCGCACGATCTCGTAGCACCCTGTCGTGGCGCTGCGCACGATCTCGTAGCACCCTGTCGTGGCGCTGCCGGTCGGACACAATGACTGGAACGAGATCCCTGCTTTGGCATCGCCTGTTTCGGGCCCAATAACTGGAATGAGATCCCTGCTTTGGCATCGCCTGTTTCGGGCACAATGACTGGAACGAGATCCCTGCTTTGGCATCGCCTGTTTCGGGCCCAATAACTGGAATGAGATCCCTGCTTTGGCATCGCCTGTTTCGGGCACAATGACTGGAATGCGAGGAGGATCCCTAGGCGGTCGCATCGCCGCAGACGCGCCTGGAAACACCTGGCGATGAGTGTTGCGGCGACGACGATCGGGCCAAAATGTCTGCCGCCCCGCCGCAGTCGCGCCGGCAAAACCACGTGTCGCAGGCGAAACGCAACAGACCGCCCCGCCGGGGGAAGGAGATCCCGATGGACAGGGGACTGCATCCGCTGTCCGGAGGGATGTCGCTCGATGATGCTCATAACCGAAGTCGGGCGTCCCTCGACGTTTCTTGAGCGCAGCGCACAGAGAAGGCCTCGTTCTCTCGTTCAGGTTCGCACGGGACACTGCAAAGTGACTTCGGGAGAGTTCACATTTTTGTTCTCGTTCCCGGCAAGCGTTAGAACTACGCTGAAAACTCAACCGCTCAGTCAGCAAGCACGGCACAACCCTCACTAAGCCCTGCCAGGCTCTTTCCCCTTTTTATACCACTGCCTAGTTCCTTACAGTAGTCTAGCATCACTCAGAACGCGTCCACAAATTGAAAAATTGCACTAGAAAGCATATCATCCCTTTGAAACACTAAACAAAAGCAATATGTTAAAAAAAAATCCTGCCTCAGGAAGAAAAACATCAGTAACAAACAATTTTGAGGCTGATTCCTACGTGAGGGGCTTCGACTTAAGCCATCGGCGTTACCGTTGAGACTCCCCTTTTTGTAACGCACCTCAAAGGAATATTGTTGTAAAGCGAGGCTCCAGCGCAGGAGGCGGCCATTTTTGGGAGAGATGGTCTGCAGCCATTGGAGAGGGCAGTGATCCGTCTCAATGATAAACCTCGAGCCGGCTAGATAGCATGACAATTTCTGAACGGCCCACACGAGACACGCACACTCTTTCTCGGTGGCGCTATACGCCTGCTCACGACTGGTCAGCTTACGACTAGCATACAGGACGGGGTGTTCTACTTCTCCATTTTCCCGTTGGCACAGTACAACGCCCATGCCTCGCTCACTAGCATCGCACTGAACAATGAACCCTTTTGTATAGTCTGGCGATCGTAGCACAGGCTGGCTTGTTAGGGCACTCTTTAGGGCGCTAAAAGCTCTTTCCTTTGTCTCGTCCCAGACGACTGTTTGAGGCTCTGTTTTTCTTAGAGCATCCGTCAGGGGAGCCGCGATATCAGAGTACCTAGGGATGTACCTCTGATAGTAGCCGGCGACACCCAAGAACGACCGAATATCGGTCTTGGTGCGCGGTTGCGGAAAGTCTCGCACAGCGGCCACTTTTATTTCAGAGGGGCGGCGACGACCCTGACCAATCACGTGACCGAGGTAGACAACCTCGGCCTGTGCTAACTGGCACTTAGGAGCCTTGACTGTCAAGCCCGCTTCGCGCAGGCGGGTTAGCACTGCCCGCAAGTGTGTCATATGCTCCGACCAGGATGCGGAGAATATCGCTACGTCGTCTAGATACGGTAAAGCGAATTCTTGCTGTCCCCGCAACACTTTATCCATGAGGCTTGAAAAACAGTATGGCGCGTTCTTCAAACCAAAACTCAACACTTTAGGACGGAATGTTCCCATTGGTGAAATGAACGCCGCATACCTACTAGCCTCTTCTGTAAGTGGAACCTGCCAATAACCCCTGACAAGATCTAGGGTGGAAATAAACTGAGCGCTACTAACTTTCTCAAGGCGCTCCTCGATGTTAGGGATCGGATAAATTTGATCCTTAGTGATGGAATTAAGCCTGCGGTAGTCGACGCAAGGACGAGGTTCCTTGCCCGGTACCTCAACTAAAATCAAAGGGGAGGTATAATCACTCTCACCTGCCTCAATAACACCGAGCTGTAGCATTTTCTTTACCTCAGCCTCCATAATATCGCTCTGGCGGGGTGACACCCGATACGCCTTGGATCGTACTGGCTCTGGGGAGGTAAGTTCTATATCATGAGTAAGTACAGAAGTCCTACCAGGCCTCTCAGAGAACAGACCTTGAAACTCTCGTAATAGCTGGTGTAGTTCGGTTTTCTGCTCAGGCGACAGCGGTGCTTTACTGATAAGGTCACTAATGAATTGACCGGTGTCTTCCCTGTTCGTCACTGAGCCTAGTCCCGGAAGCTCGACCGGAAGCTCTTCAGGAACGTTTACCATCATGCACACCACTGCTTCCCTTTGTCTATAAGGTTTGAGCAGATTACAGTGGTAAACTTGCTGTGCTTTCCGCTTTCCTGGCAGACTTACCACGTAGTTAACGTCCGACAGTTTCTGAACAATTCGTGCTGGGCCCTCCCACTGCACGTCTAGTTTGTTGTTTAGCGATGTGCGCAATATCATGACCTCATCGCCAACCTCAAAACGACGGGCCCTGGCTGTCCGATCATAATAAACCTTGGCCCTCTGCTGGGCCTTTGCCATTGCTTCACCTGACAACTCCTGTGCCCTTCTTAAGCGTTCGAGGAGCTTAAGCACGTACTCCACCACGACTGGGTCGTCGCCCCTACCTTCCCATGATTCTCGAAGCATGCGAAGCGGAGATCGAAGCGAGCGACCGTACACCAGTTCAGCTGGCGAAAACCCCGTAGCCGCATGCGGCGCGGTCCGTAAAGCAAACATCACCCCAGGCAGACACAGCTCCCAGTCAGTTCGATGTTCAAAACACAACGCTCTCAACACGCGCTTCATGACGGAGTGGAGCTTCTCAACGGAATTCGACTGTGGGTGGTACACTGAGCTGTGTAACAGCTTTACCCCACACCTTTCGAGAAAAGTTGTCGTCAAAGCGCTAGTAAACACTGTGCCCTGATCTGATTGAATTTCTGCAGGAAAACCAACTCGCGCAAATATGGACAGTAGTGCATTGACTATCTCAACTGAGCTGAGTTCTTTAAGCGGCACTGCTTCAGGGAACTTTGTCGCTGGGCAGATCACAGTCAAAATGTGTCTGTACCCCGTGGCTGTTACCGGCAGAGGTCCCACAGTATCAATAACGAGCCGTCTAAAAGGCTCCGTAATGATAGGTACCAATTTCAACGGCGCCCTTGATTTGTCCCCTGGTTTGCCCACCCGCTGACAAGTGTCACATGTCCTCACGAAATGGTCTGCGTCCCGAAAACACCCTGGCCAATAGTACTCTTGCAAGAGACGGTCCTTAGTTTTCTTAACTCCTAGGTGTCCGGACCACGAACCCCCATGTGACAAGCGCAACAGATCCTGACGATAGCATTGAGGCACGACCAGCTGATCGAACTCCACTCCTCGGCGGTCCAGATACTTCCGGTACAGGACTCCACCTCTTTCCACAAAACGCGCAGTTTTCCTGGCGATACCTTCTTTGACATTGCAGCGCACGTTTTCCAGGCTGCCATCCTTTTTTTGCTCGGCTATCAAAGCCGTCCGGCTGACTTTTAGCAACCTATCAAGTCCGTCTGACGTCGGCGCGATGAGCAAATCAGTAGATAGCTCTTCTAACTTTCCCGCGTCGGGCGTTTCCTCTCCAGTATCTGGCGCCTTTAACGTTACAGACTCAAGTTTATTCAGTTCGGGCGTGCTCGGAATATCAGCTTGCTGCGCCTCTGACCCTTTTTCGTTGTTTGATAACGTCGGCCCCGCAACTACCGCCTTTGCAGCGAGCTCCCGAACCTTCGATCTGGTTAAGGCCTGAACACTAGCTTCACCAAACAAAAGCCCCTTCTCGCGCAGGAGGTGATCGGACCTGTTTGAAAATAGGTACGGGTACTGGGGTGGCAGCATAGATGACACGGCGGCCTCCGTCTCAAGCGCTCCGAAAGGTCCTTCAATAAGCACTTTTGCTACCGGCAGACACACGCTATGAGCTTCCACGGCTTGCTTGATCCATGCGCACTCGCCCGTGAACATATGGGGTTCTACGTAAGATGGGTGAACTACATCCATCGTAGCTGCGGAATCGCGAAGCACTCGGCACTCTTTCCCGTTCACGAGGAGGTCTCGCATGTAAGGCTCGAGAAGCTTCATGTTCTCGTCCGTGCTGCCTATTGAAAAAAACACAACTTTTGGTGTTGTTTCCGGACACTGCGCCGAAAAGTGACCCGGCTTCTGGCACGTATAACAAACGCCCGCTCGCCTCATCTCGAACCGCTTTCTGCGTTTGGCTGCCGCAGTCTCTTTACGTTTGGTCGGACTGCTTTCACTCGCATCCTCACTACGCGTGTCCCCCTTAAATCTCATGGGTGTGAACTTCGGCCTCTCAAACTTCGAGCCAAATTCACCCTTTTGACCGTCCTTAGCTCCGCGAGCTCGACGCGTCACAAACTCCTCGGCTAGCTCAGCGGCTCTAGCCACCGTACTCACGTCTGGCCTATCCAAGACCCAGTATCGCACGTTCTCCGGTAACCGACTATAAAACTGTTCTAGCCCGAAACACTGCAGAACTTTATCGTGGTCACCAAACGCTTTCTCTTCTTTGAGCCACTCCTGCATGTTCGACATAAGCCTATACGCAAACTCTGTATATGACTCACTTCTGCCTTTCTCATTTTCCCGAAACTTCCGACGGAACGCCTCCGCAGACAGCCGGTACTTTTTTAGCAGACTCGATTTTACTTTGTCGAAATCCTCTGCTTCCTCTCTATCCAAGCGAGCGACTACGTCGGCCGCCTCGCCGGGTAACAAAGTGAGCAAGCGCTGTGGCCACGTTTCCCGAGAGAACCCCTGCTTCTCGCACGTTCGCTCAAAGTTAACCAGGAACAAACCAATGTCCTCTCCAAGCTTAAACGGCCGCATCAGGTCAGTCATTTTGAACAATACGCGTTCTCCTGCACCGTGTGCCTGACTTCCATTACGAGCGCGTTCCATTTCTACCTCAAGACGCTTCATTTCCAAAGCGTGTTGACGGTCACGCTCTTGTTGCTCTCGCTCTTTCTGTTCTTTACGTTCACGCTCTTCTTTTTCTTTTGCAGTCTCCCTCTCTTCAATAGTCTCAAGGCATTCCGACAGCTCGTCATCCTCAGCCTCTAACTCAAGAATAGCCTTTAGCAGTTCTGGTTTTCTGAGTTTGTCCGAGACATCCAGACCCAACTCTCTTGCAAGCTCCAACAATTTCGGTTTGCGCAACGACTTCAAATCCATGGCTGCTCTGAATGCTGCTTTCTCTACTGCTTACTATTGTCTTGCCGCAAACTAACCCGGCAGCAACGACAACCACAATTACCAGCTCTGTTTCTAACACTAACAAAAAGCCTGGCAAAGCTCAGAAGAAGAAAGTCCCGCACTCACCTAACCTCGCAGGCAGGAATTCCGCGCAGTCGTTCCGCTGCAGGCAACCAGTCGTCACACAGGGCTCGTTGCACTGCTCCCGGATCGTCGTTGAGCTGCTCAGCATACTGTCAACTGCATCTCTTTGCTGCTGGCCTCCGTTGTCGCGATCTCACCGCTGGCAGACAGTTGTTTGAAGTCGTAGGCGATCTCACCGCTGCCAACCAGATGTTTGGATCTGACTGCTGGTACGATCTGTTGGGAACTCGGCGCTGACGCCCGTGGTTGTACCTGGGTCGCAAGCCCCAAGGGTAGCGTTGGCCTGGCGGCCTGGGGTACAACTGGAAGCATCCGAAGGTCCCGGCAAAGCATGAGTCGACTGGTAACAACGAAACAACTTGTTTATTTTAACATCGCAAAGAGTTGGCGGTCAGGTTTGACCGAAGTAGAGAGACGGGAGAGCACTTCACTCAACAGAAGAAATCGGAGCCCTCTTTTTGGCGTCCGGGGGCAGCTGTTTTTATACTCTCGCAGTTGAGGGCAAGAAGGAACCCCTCAAAAGACGAGCACGTGAATGTACAATGGGCTAATGGTGACGCACACTGTCGTGGCGCTGCGCACGATCTCGTAGCACCCTGTCGTGGCGCTGCGCACGATCTCGTAGCACCCTGTCGTGGCGCTGCCGGTCGGACACAATGACTGGAACGAGATCCCTGCTTTGGCATCGCCTGTTTCGGGCCCAATAACTGGAATGAGATCCCTGCTTTGGCATCGCCTGTTTCGGGCACAATGACTGGAACGAGATCCCTGCTTTGGCATCGCCTGTTTCGGGCCCAATAACTGGAATGAGATCCCTGCTTTGGCATCGCCTGTTTCGGGCACAATGACTGGAATGCGAGGAGGATCCCTAGGCGGTCGCATCGCCGCAGACGCGCCTGGAAACACCTGGCGATGAGTGTTGCGGCGACGACGATCGGGCCAAAATGTCTGCCGCCCCGCCGCAGTCGCGCCGGCAAAACCACGTGTCGCAGGCGAAACGCAACACTACCTGCACCTGAATGTGTGCCGGCAAATTATCAGCCGCATTTGCGGGATTTTCGTTCCGGACTATAAGCAATTCTGATTTTTTCGGCGAACAGCTGAGGCCATTGTTGCGAGCGTGTTTCTGCACTGCGTCAGCCGCTGCCTGCAGTGATTCTAAAATCTCTCCATCCGACCCAGTGCACGTCCAGATCGTTACGTCATCGGCGTAGATGGCGTGCCTGATATGAGGAATCTCTTTGAGCAAAGCTAGGGCGGCGGCACTCTGGTAATGCTACAAAAACCAACCCGCCATATACGTGGATGCTGCTCGCACCAGTGATGGTCGACACACCATAGCCGTCACTAATGGCGACGGGCACACCATCAGCTGTGCGACGGTAAACACATCTTCCATTGTGGAGACGGAAGAGGCCGCCATCGCCATGGGCACCTCCATTCCGGGCACCAAGATTATTATATCGGACTCGAAAACAGCGATTGGTAACTACACCTCAGGTTTCTTTTCCCCTCGAGCATTAAGAATAATTAACAAAAACCCTGATCAATTGAAGTTGGTGTGGGTACCTGCTCATGCGGGCAACCCTGGCAATGAGGCCGCCCACCTAGCCGCCCGAGCAGCTAGTAACCGGGAGGTGGGCTTGCCCGACGGGGTTGACCGACATGAAGGTATCCACACCTACAACGAAATGACCGTTTATTGCCGCGAATCCAGGCGAATATATCCATCCCCGCACGAGACACTGACAAGAATACAGGCCACTAACCTCAGGAGAGTACAGACTAGATCTGTACTTAGTCCAAAAAGGCTAGCTGCAATGACCGGTGGTGAATATCCACCAAACTGCAAACATTGTAGCTGTCCCCTGGCGGACCAAGATAACATCTTGTGGGGATGCCAAAAGAACCCTCCCCCGAGAGAACTCTTTAGGCGAGCTCCCTCACATGACGAGTGGGCGAAAAAGACGAAAACTTCCAACCCGCAAGACCAGATACGGTTGGCGTAATGGGCTGATAGCGTCGCGGCAAAGCAGACGCCACGCTAGCCCACACCGCTGGGAAAGAAAGCTCCATTAAATCTTGACAATAAATGTTTTCTCTCTCTCTCTCTCTCTCTCTCTCTGTTACCGGACTTTAGTATTGGCACAACATTCACTAACGTCCACTTAGACAGGAGCTCTTGATCTTCCAGTGATTTAGAAAACAAGATAGCAAGAAAGGGCACCAAGGCTTTCGCAGATCTCTTGAATACCTAACTGGAAATGACATCAGGTCCTGGAGCTGCGTTTCCATTGAGGCATCTGAGAGGAGTGCACACACCATTTGTGGAGACAACAGTGCCAGCCATAGATTAGAAAATGTGGTGCATAACACACGGAATTTCACGTTGAAATGTTCAAGAAAATACCGATTGAAGAAATCTGTTATAGCAGGTTGCTTCGTTTGCGTCTTCCGATAAGTTTCTTTGGTCATCGATAACACCGGATATACCAACTTAGTTGATCTTATTCTATTTCACATATTTCCATACCTCCTTGGGATTGGTAAACCTTTCTAAGAAAACGAGAAAGTCATATTTAGCTTCTTCTAATAGTTTGTTTTAGCTTTAAACAGATACCAAAGACTGGTAATGGTCATGACTAAAGAAAAATCATGAAATTGGGTCAAGACTAACGAAAGATTGGGCAATATTGCGTCATAATTACCTCTTTTATAAAAAAATTCACATTTCGCAGCTACATGTTTAAAAACTGTACAGTCTCGCAAAATATACTACTGAAAACTACCTCATGGTCACTAATAACCATCATCGTTGTTACTGATTTTAGAAAGTATTGTTACAGTTAGGAGGGTGATACAAACAACCCACAGCAACGTGTTGTGCGTCATACAGCTCAATTTTACACCACATAGCTTCGCACTGAAGGTTGTCAAAGGATAATCACACGCTTTTCAATCTGCTATCAACCAGACTGAAAACTCCTCCACCCCGCTCATCGCGTCCTTTGCGGCAGACATTTACAGGAGATGGAAAAACTTCTCCATTTTAAACCTGCTGTCGAGCCACGACTCGGTGCCTAGACTGATATCGCCCTTCGCAGTATCCAGGAGGTCCAAAAACGCATCCTTTTAATTTCTTATGCTCCGACAGTTTACGACGACGAAGGCAAGTTCTTGCTGATTGCGCTTTTGGCGTTGCACGGGCGGTTTGATTGTTATTGCACCGTTAACGCCTACATTATCACTGGATGAATTATACATAAACGTTTCGTCTCCCATAACCAACTTATTAAAGTAAAGCTTGAAATTTTCATTATGTTCTTTGGCGAACGCGACTAGCTTTTTTCTTTTCAACCAGATGCTATTTGAGTAATCCTCACTTATTGACAGGGTTGTATACCCCTTGTCTGTGCGCCTTCACATGTAAACTTTTTTGGAGGAACGAAATTGTGCTACGATGGGTTTGTTCCTTGTGGCAAAAAAAAAAAAAACAATCCTGTGAGCAAACTCTTTATCTGATGATATCACCCGGATACCCAAATGATCTGCACAAACTGACAATACTTGAGCTTCAGAATCTTCCCAAGTCTCGCTCGATGTGTCCCTTAAGCCGTAAAAGATCAAGTTGTTTCTGCTTAACCTATTTTCAAGGTCATCTTGGCGCCTCACGATTTTGTCCAGCTGTGTCGCTAACAAAGAGTCCTCAGATTTGAGCTCGAGAAAATCGGCTCCTAACTGTTTTAAGCTACCAACACCGTGTTAGATCACAGAGATTCGAACCGTAAGTGCCGTAACCTAATCGTCAGTGGTCTTCTGGTTAGATTTGATGACCTTCTGCGCCTGAAGCGCTTTATTCTGATTTTCATGTATTTTCTGCAGTGAGCGTAAAGTCCTAAGGAGCTTGTTCCTGACAAACAGTGAACGGCCCCGGATTTACCTCGACACCACCGGACAACAACATCACCATAGACAGAACCGCCTGGCATTTCTATGAAATTGTCTCAGAGGGGTATTGAAAACAAGCATGCGCAATACTTGAAAGGTTGGGTTTCGGTGCCGTCACATGAGACCAGCCATATCTATAAACGGCATCATGAAAGTAAGGCATACTCACAAGAGCAAGAGACCGTAAGCGCCAAACAATGAAATCGTCCTTACCTCAGTAAGGAAGCCTTCATTGCGCTGAGGCTACCTTATGTCACTCTGAAGGCTTCCTTACTGAGGGGCCCTCGGTGAAGGCTTCCTTAGTGCTTCCTCAGCATAAGGTAGCTCCAAAGCTACCTTCATGCGTCCTTACGCCGCTCCTGGCCCTGAACGAGCGCTTCAACTCACTGCTTAACCACGCGACGTTTGCTTGCGCATGCGCGCTGTCGCCCACCTGCGGAGAAGCGCGAGCACGGTGCGTCTTGCTACAGTGTACTGTAGTCTTGCCAGGCGTGTTCGTTTCAGTCACGCGTGCGGCATGGAAGCGTTGCTAGGCGTTGTTAGGCGTTGCACGACACCGGCGTGCCAGCGTTGCTGGAGCACATCAAGTTTTGCACTGTAATGCGCAACTTTCTTTAAGTTTAGTAAACAAAACGAGCAGAAAGCGTCCATGCTTCTCTATATTATCTCTTCAATTTAAACATTGTGCGACGATACAAAATTTTTTTTATTGAATAATGGTGTTCACGTAAAGCTTTTAAGAGATAATCTCGAACCCAGGCATGCGGCAACCGCTCCTTACGTGAGGACGGGTGAAGGGAACTTTCAGAGTACGCTTGCTTCCTCCATCGGTCCTTCGCTGTAAGGAGGCCTCACGTAAGGTTAGGAAGCGCTCGAAGGAAAGGAACGTTTCATTGTTTGGGCCTCTGCGGTACACCAGAATAGACAGTGCATTCTTCAGAATTCGCGCCGTTAGCTGAAACAAACTGGGAACGGTTAGCAAGAAAACTTTCAATCCAGATTAAAAGACAGGGATCGAGCTTAAGTAGTCGTAATTTATAGATGAGCAGTTTGTGACACACTTTGTCAAAGGCTTTAGCAAAGTCAAGGAAAATGCAGTCAGCCAAGGACCTATTGTCAAGAATGGTGTTTAGTTTGTGTACAAAAAGTGTTAGTTGGGTTTCACACGAGTATGGTTTGCGAAATCCATGCTGTGATGGTGCGAAAAATGAATTCGACTCCAAAAAAGTAGCAAGATGAGAAGCCAAGATATGCTCTAGTATCTTACAAGGTATACTTGTGAGCGAAATTGGTCTGTAGTTTAGAGGGGAATGCTTATTGCCTGATTTATGAATTGGAATTACCTTCCCGACTTTCCACTCGGATGGAAGAAAACCATCGTGCAATGATTGCTGGAAAATTTTAGTTAAGATGATTGATGTGTAACAAACTGTGCTTTGAAGGAATTTCACATTAATGTGATCACTACCCGGCGCAGAGGATGGTTTTAGTGACCTAATGATGCGACACCATCATAGCTGATAATGAGAGGGAACATTACATCATGGTCATATGGTCGTAGGTGTGGTGGAGTGGAATTGATAGGTAACGAGAAATGTTTTGCGAAAACTTCATTTAGTACTCCGGGACACTGGTTGGCCGGTATAGCGTCACCATTAACGTCACTGAGCGCTATTATATTATTGTCTTTAAAATTAACCGTTCGCCAAAATTGTTTAGGGTTAGTTTCAAGCATACAAGGTAATGTGCTGCTTAGGAAGTTATCTTTGGCGTCTTTTAGGACCTGCGCGTACTCATCGGCACTCTGTTTGTAGGCTGACCAACGAATATTGGTACGGCTTAGTTTAGCCGATTTAAACAGGCGCTTTTTCTTATTAGACAAGCGTTTTAGCTGATGATTATACCATGGTGTCTTTAGATTAGAGCTGATCGTGTAAATAGGGATATGCCTATCTGTTAATTCAATCACTTTATTAACAAAGATACTCCAGTTTGACTGAACATTACGGCATTCAAATTCACGCAAGTATTCATCAAGGAACACTGCGAATTCATTATTAATTGAAAGAAAGTCAGCCTTGTTCTAATTTCTTAGTGTCTTGATCTTTTTAATCGGTTTAGGTCGCTCGAGGCAAACTTTAAATGAAAATAGGCAATGATCGCTGATACCTGGCGAACATGTTAGGTCGGAAATAAGATCGGCTCGGGTAGTAAAAACAAGGTCAAGTGTATTGCAAACAGACGAGGTTATTCTTGTCGGTTCCTTAACGATTTGGGTCAGCGAAAAGGTATTGCACAATTCTAAGAAGTCTTGCGCCATAGAGGAGTTTGGATACACTGTGGGGGGATCATTGTACCACATAATATTTGGCATATTAAAATCACCAAGCAAGAAAATTGGCACTGTGGTGTGACGAGAGCAAACACTATGAATGGCATCATGTAAATCGCTCACAAATGTTGCAGTGAAATTCGAGGGGCGATAGAAGACACCCAAAATAATTTTTGATGTGCTAGTTTAACGACTGCCCATACAATCTCCAAACTGGATGCAATTTTAATGCAATTTGAAGGGAGCCTTTTATTTATCGCCAGCAGTACACCGCCTGCTTGGCGTGTATCGCGGTCACAGCGGTAAACAGAAAAATCGCACGAGTTCATGAATAATTCATGGTCTCCGATTTGTGGATGAAGCCATGTTTCGGTTAACGCGATAATGTCCGGCCCACACGTGTCGATGGCCGATTCCAGTGCAACGCGTTTGTTGATAATGCTTCGGATGTTAGTAAAAAGAACTGAAGTATTCGATAGGTTGCGTTTGTTGACCCTGTCGCGTTCCTATCTCACAGAGCGAGCAGGGGACGTCGACTGCCCATGCGCATGCTCTGTATTGTCTGCAGCTCTGCGTGTTCGTGACAACTCGTGTTCTTTGACACATTGACTTATCGGGTCGTAGACATACTGTTTCTTATTTATTATTAACTTTTTGTAACGCACTTGGTTACATACTGGGTCCTGTTAAAGAGGAAATCCTTTAGCCATGCAAATACCTTACGGTCAATATTTAGAAGGGAAAGTTTAAAGATCAGTAAATCATGAGAAACAGAATCGAAAGCTCGCGAGAAGTCCAGAAATACGCAGTCGCTGACAATTTTCTGATCCGCATTATTGAACAAATCGTTCGTAAAAAACAAAGGAGCTGCGTTTCATAGGAATACAATTTTCTAAAGCCATGCTGCGCTTTGTTAAAGAAAGAGTTGGTCGCGAGAAAATAATGAGATGTGAATAAATTATATGCTCCAAAATTTTACTTGGGATGCGTGTTAAGGAAATTGGACGGTAATTACTAGCGGAATGGACGTCACGTGATTTATGAAGCGGAACCACCTTTCCCACATTACAGTCTTTGGGCAGCGCAGAAAGCTGTAAAGACTGGTAAAAAATATTCGACAAAATAATAGATGAAAGCAATTCAGTGCATTTTAGCATTTTTGAGTTTATGGAGTCAGGGCCACAAGACGAAGAAATTTTTAGAATGCTGATAAGTTTTCCGACGCCCACCCAGTCAAAAAAGATGGAATACATAGGCGGAAAATTTGCGTGTGATAAGAGTGGCACAGCAGTTGCAAGCGACTGCTGAAAAAATGAGGAGAAGGTGTCGTTCAAGATATCACAGCACTCGTGAGGCAGAACAGGCACGTCAGACTGAATTAACTGCATGACATCCCTTTTAGTACTAGTAACAACGGACCAAAACTTTCGAGGCTTAGAAACCAGAAACGATGGAAGAGTATTGCTCAGAAAAGTTTGTCTGGCATTGGTTGATACCGAACAAAATCCAGCGGCAATGTGGCGATAATGGGACCAGTGACAAGGATGATATGTAACTTTGGTGCGGCGAAACACCCGCTTTTTCTTGTTGCGCAGGCGCTTTAGCGAATTCTTAAACCACGGTGAGCGGGGATTAGAAGGCATCCTTCTTTTAGGCACGTGACGATGAATTAAAGACAATATTCTGTGGTGAAATCCGTCAGGGCAGGCTTGATGCTTTCATTCCTGTAATTCATCTCTGTCGCAGACGCGCATAAAATGGCCGATGAATTTGGGCTCAGCTGTGGAAAGGGTGAAAATAAGGGTTACAGGAGTACAAAAGGTTATTTAAACTCTACAAAGCAGCATCCGAATCAATTTTCGAAATGCTCTGGTTCAAAAACAATCGAACTTCACAATCAGGCGAAAGGAACGGTCTTTTTATTGGTAGGCACTTTATAATTTTTGATATTCTGACTTTTTTTCTTGTGAGGACGCTACCTTGATATATATATATATATATATATATATATATATATATATATATATATATATATATATATATATATATATATATATATATATATATATATAGGAATATTGCCCCGCTAAAGCCTGCTTCACTGAATGTTTTCACAGAGAGAAAGAGAGAAGATAAAGATAAATAGTAAGAACAGCTTCGAAGAAGAAACTGAGAGGCCATGCGAAGTGAGAAATAGTGACGAGCTTGGAAAGCCCCTTCTCATATTTCGTATTTATTCATTTGAACACGCCAGTTATAATTTTTATAATTTTCACCGAGTTTGATGACACTGGTGCATACACGTTATAGACGCCGTAAAAGAAGTGGCCAAACATCGAATGCACATGTCGCGAAGAACCACAGCGCATCGTTGCTCAAACACCCTTACGTTCGCAAGCAGTAAACAATTCATTTCCGTGTGAATTTTCTAACGACGAAAAAGACTCATGCGAATGGCAGTACGTTCAGGGAGATTACGAGGGAACAAGATAAAAAGTACAATTACGCATCTCTATCACTCGATATCTCGCTGTGCAGCAGCATACCGTCTCTTGGGCGACGCTATTTAACTGTCGGAAAATTTAACGCCTGTGAAATGCTTTGTGCCAGTAGCGCGTGGGTGGCCTAAGTTAGCTGTACATCTTCGATAACACGCTGCATATAGCTTTATATGAAGTATCTTAGGCAAAAGGCTGAGCAGCGAGATCACAGGAGAGCACGAAGCGCTTTCCACCTCTTCGATTCACGCCGTTTTTCGTCGTACCGACCTCGAATGTCCGCCCTCGCCCGCGGCACAAGACGATGAACCAGCGTCCGCGGAGGGAAGGAAGAACTCGAAATGTACTCAAGCCTCGACGTTCACAGCGGCTATAACGAGGTCGAGGTTGCGGCGATCGTTTTAGCCGGACGAACGGATTGCGCTTCAGCTTCATCGCGATAAGCAAGAAGAGAAATTTAATGTGCTTACGCTTCGTCGCCTATTTCGATATGCGGAGTTAACGACCTGCTCCGCCGCTGCAGGGAGGCAGGTGCCACAATTTCACAGACGTGGGCGGCGCTCTTGGCATGACATTAGGGGCGCCTGTCGTCGCCGTTCCTCTAGCACAAGCGTGTTCGGAGGAACACGCTGCTTGGAGGCTTTTGTTGCGACATGCGCCCACACTTTTTCACTGCGTTTTTTTTTTTGCTGTGACGTCAAGCGCGTTCAATTCCTTTATTTTTCATTTGTGCTGCTAGGTAGCCACATATTCTCTGTTCTTTTTATTTCACTCGCCGTATGCTTTGCCGAATGAAATCATTTGCCTTTCGTTTACAGTCAGAAAGCAGTCGTCGCGGACTCCACTTTACAGCAGCCTAATTCATAATGTGCTTTCTGCAAGAGCTGCTATTAGATTCTAAGCGTGTACAACTGGTTCGATAACACAAATTTCCGGCTGCGGTGCTTGACCGATGGTTATCATGGAGTCCGCGAATCAAAGAGATGGAAGAACAAGCCAATTATCTTATTAACATCCTCCGTATATTGGCAGGCGTCAGAAGGGGAGGCACGACATCATCATTAATACCTCTACACTGCGCTCTCATAAGGCAAAAAACTGGATACTCTGCCCCAGCCCTTCATAGCCGATAAGGCAGTTCAGAAGAAACCCTTCAAGTGCTTGTAGCCAGAAGCTTTCGGGTATGTTTAGTCGTTCGTCAGGCATCCTCTAGTTGCATAGTTGTTTGTGAATCCCACCAGCCTTTCTTTTTTCTTTCATGCACTAACGTTGGCGGAGACGTGCCGTCACAATTTTCGTATAACCACTCAACATCCCAACCATCCCCTTTCCTAGGGCATAATAGCAAAGATGGGGCTAAGGCGCACGAAATTATGGAACAATGCAGAAACTGTTGCCGTTACAGCAGTATTGGCAAGAAGACGTATAGCGACTTCCTTGGCTTCTCCAAATTCCGAATATTTACCAGAGTACCAGGACTTGCGTGCAAATCCAAGCTACTGGTAAAGAGGCAAAATATTTACCGTTGTCGCACATTTACACCAAGCACCAAGGCCACATTCTAGTGTATACAGACGGATCATCTATTTATCAAAGTTCTGCCAGAGCGTTCTTAATTCCAGTTTACGGTGAACAAGCAAGTACAAATTGTCTCGCAGTACTCCATCAACCACTGCTGAATTTTACGCATTTCTGTCTGCTATGACAAAACCCCATACCTCACAATCTCTACTATGAACTGTATATATATCCACAAAGACAACCATGCCATTAGATAGTTTTGACTGATCGTCGAGCATAATTGATGTCAAACATACTCTCCATAAGAAACAACAGCGTTTGCTCAGTGAATGACCCTTTAATATACGCGACACGAAAGATTTACATCATTGCGCAAGAGGAACAACATTACTCCAACGGGTGCTTAGTCACTGTGGGATTGCGTGGAATGATGATGTAGATGCTTTAGCACGCGGAAAGCACAAAAGGAGAATATTTCGCTCCTTCCTTTGTCGAGAATGTTTGGGCGTTGTTCTATTAACAAAATATGTGCCCGAATCACAAGACAAACTTGGTTTAATAATGGGGAACAAATTTCAAAATTATTCAGGATGGATCCACTCTTGAAGTTCGTCATACCGATCAAGGTCAGTCACGTTATAGAAACAGTAATACACAGATTACGACTCGGCACAAACCTACGTGAAGTGCTTCTCATAGAGGGTCGGAAACGCTAATAGCCCCATTTGTTCTATCGAATAATCCGAGGGAGATGTAGAACAGCTTCTCTTACACTTAAAAGGAAGAGGTCCGAGCACCAACCAAATAGTTTAAAATATATATTTACGTTTTGGTTCCCCCACCGTAGCCTTGTCCACAATAAAATTTGACAAGGCTCCCGTGGGGGAGCCGAAACGTAAATATGTATTTTAAACCATTTTGGTCAGTGCCCGGACCTCTTCCTTTTAAGTATACATCATCGCGACCGGATGGGCTTCCGTCACACTCTCGACTTCTTCTCTTGCACTGTGGCAAATTCTTAGCTTGTCACCAACAGTTGCCGCGAAAACTACCTATTCTTGATAAAAGACCACTGTCGATGGAGAACCTCTTGGGTGCGTGGCCAACAGAAACGTCCAAAATACAACCAGTACGTGCATTTGTAGACTCGGTTAATAAAACGATAATTGCGGATAATCATTAGAGATTCAAATCAGTTTCGAAGATCTTGGACTTCTTATGAGTCTGATATACATTTATTCCGGCACGTTCCTCGAGGCTTGCGACACTTGAAGCAGCATAGCTGGAACCCAGAGACGTGACCCTATTTGTTCGTTGTTCATTGTATGTGCTTATGTGATGGTGTATGGCCTGTCTATTGCGGTGTCTATGTTTTTCTTCTCTTTTTGTATAATTAGTTTTTTTTCACACGGATTGCATTGGACTTCTGTTTTTGCTTGTGAACTTGTATTTAAAAATTTTAGGTTCTGTCTCACGACTTGTGAACTACTTGCGGGAACTCGTTTTTTTCTTTATTCTTTATTCAAGAATTACCCCGCATTTCCCGAAGGCGTTACAGCAGGGGGGTTACAGGAGGGAAAAAAACAAATCTTCATTCGTACAGCACACCTGCTCTTCACACAGCTGATTCCACTCCACAATAGTTTTGACAAAAAAAAGAATCCGCAAACAAGTACGTCCTGGCATGGTACTCGCGGATTTTAAGTGAATGGTCATTACGCCTAGAAATATAATGTGGTTCTTTCAAATAACTTTTACTGCTAATTCCAGTCTTATTATTAAATGTGAGGTATAAAACCTTCAGTCTCAACTTTTTCCGCCGAGAGGAAACCAGTTCCCAATTCAATTCGAGTTTCATTTCAGTACAACTTTCTCTCCGCCCATACCGCCCCAGGACGAACCTAGCAGCTCGGTTTTGAACTCTTTGCAGTTTATCAATCAAGTTTTTTTTTTTTTTGCGCTGGGTCCCAGACGGCACAGGCGTATTCTAAAATTGGTCTCACACATGTTAAGTAAGCAGTTTTCTTTAGGTTCGGCTGTGAACATTTCAAGGTCCTCTGAATAAAATTGAGTGCCCTACCAGCTTTTATCATGACGTCATCCTCATGAGCAGACCATTAGGAGTCGGATGATAACGTCACACCTAGATACTTGTATATAGGTTCATTCTTTATCAGGGTATTATTTATCTGGTAAAGACTTACAATCCGTTTCTTCTTTCTTGTAAAACATACATGAACACACTTTTTTAAATTCAAATTCATCTTCCACGTGGAACACCAAGTATTAATACATTCTAAGTCAAATTGTAACATGGCAGCATCTTGTTCACTCTTAATTTTCCTATAAACAACACAATCGTCGGCAAACAACCGCATACATGAAGAAATACAAACAGAAATATCATTTATATAAAGTAAAAACAAAAGTGGCCCTAAGATTGAGCCCTGTGGGACTCCTGACGTCACATCAGCGTATGCCGAGCTTTTGCCGTTCAAAACAACACATTGTCGGCGCTGAGACAGATAATTTTCAATCCAAGCGAGTACGCTTGAGTGAATATTTAACATTTCAAGTTTAACAAGAAGAAGTGGATGTGACACTGTGTCGAATGCCTTGCGAAAGCCTAAAAAGACAATCTGTTTGTCCTCCCTCGTCGACATCGAATGCCAATTCATGATAAAATTCAATTAGTTGTGATGTGCAAGATAGACCTTTCCGGAACCCGTGTTGTTCTTTGATTAGTATATTATTATTTGTTATACGACGCATTATCTCAGTAAATATAATATGCTCAATGATTTTGCACGAGATGGATGTTAGTGAGATAGGCCTCTAATTCGCGACATGTCTTTTCGAACCCCCTTTATGAATCGGTACAACTTGAGCGGTTTTCCAATCATTTTGTATGAGTCCTCTGGATAGCGATTTCACATAGATTAAATAAAGGTACGTCGAGATAGGTGTAGGACACCGCTTTAGTATACGTGGAGATATACCATCCGGACCGTTTGCTTTGGTTTCATCTATGACCTTTAGGAGTGCCTCGATGCCTCTAACGCTTAATTCACCTTGTTCCATTAAAGGAAGTGTGCTTGCATGTGGTGCAGAGCTATGATTGCATTTAGGTAGGAAGACAGATTGAAAATATGCATTCAAACGCGTTGCCTTTTAAGTATCGTCTGTAATTATTTGTTGATTACAAACAATTTCATTTATTCCTACAAAATCTGATCCGCATCCTTTTAAAAAACCTCCAAAAATGTTTAGGATTAGTTTTCATTCCGTCGTTGAGTGTCTTAAAGTACTCCTCCTTTGTATTTTTATAGCAAACTTACACTCCTGTGTTACTTCAGATAACTTTTTTTGTGTGATTCATACTTTTAGTTTTTTTTTGTATCTATTAAATGCTCTCTTTCTTTTTTAATTATTCTAAGAATACGCGAATTCACCCAGGGTTTCTTACGTTTTTTGAGTCTGGTGGAATCTATGCTTGGAACGTACTTGTCCGTAAGCTCAAGCAGTTTATCTTTAAATACCCGCCATAAATTATGGATGTCGTAATCCTCAGCAAGACATTCAAAAACCGTCAAGTAATCGAGGAGCTCCTGGGAGATACTAGGATAATCGCCTTTTTCGAAGAAAAAAACTCTCCTTGATGTGGGTGAGGTTGATCGGTTAATATCTGTTTTAATGTTTGCAAGGACAGCGTGATGGTCACTTATTGCTGGTATTATATGAACCGAGCTAATAAGGGTAGGTGAGCTGCAGAACAAAAGGTCCAGAATGTTACTATTCCGAGTTGGAGCATTGACATACTGTAGTTCGAAGGGGTTTACAATGTTTTTTTTTTCATTTCTAAGTGAATACGGCTGTCAACTTTGCATACACAATCACCTTCTAGCCATTCCAAGTCAGATAAGTTAAAATCACCCGCAAGCAAAATAGGCTGCTGGGATGCCACCGAAACAATGTCAAACAAAGATTGCAACAGTTTTAAATTTGAGTTCGGTGATCTGTAGAATGATCCAACAGCGTATAAGGAGTTATCAGGTAGGATGACTGAGCAGCAAATTCATTCAACATCGTAGGCATCAAGATCTAGCATAAATGACTTAAGAGAAGAGTGCATTAACAAAAACACCCCTCCACCGAGGCGGGGCCTGTCCTTCCGATAAGCAATGAATTCTTTAGGGAATACTTCACTATCCGCGATAGACGGGTTCAGCCACGATTCTGTGCCAAAAACGATGTCAGTCCTAACGGGCTCTATCAGACCAGCGAATTCATCGACTTTGTTTATTATACTCCTACAGTTTACTACAACAGCAACGAGGTTACGGCATACTTGTTTCATTTTCTTTCTATTGCGTCATCGTTCCCTGAATGGAGCAACTTCTTTTTTTTTCTTTGTCCCACGTAAAGGTCTTTCCGTTAATAATAAGTTTGTCGAAGTTTAGCTTTACCTTGTTATTGCTGTCTGCTTTTTTAACTTTTGCGTATTCCCACAGATGCTCCCGTATTTCTCGGGTCTCGGATGAATAATCCTGATCCACACTGTAGGGTGACCCCTTGAACTTATTAGCATTTGACAGGACGTCCTGTTTTTCCTTACATGAAGAAGAATTTACTAGGACTGGTCTTTTGAAGCTATCGCTGTAACGACCCACTCGGTATGTCCTTTGTATCAAATTCAGTTCGATCCCCAGGTTAGCTTTGCAAATACTTTTAACCAAGTTTTCTGATTGAATCCACGTTTCAGAATGGTTTCCGTCATCTATTCCATAGAAGACAAGATTAAGCCTGCGACTTCTGTTTTCAAGATCGACGTTTTTTCTTTTTTTTTTTGCACGGCAGATACTTGTTGTTTAAGTGATCTTATTACATTTGCTTGATCCGACACTAATTTATTTACCATTCCAACCCGTTCCTCAGTTACACCAAGCCTACTGTTTACTTCCGCCAGCAAAGCCTCGTGCTTGGCTAACCTGGTATCGATGGTATCTAGGTTGCTCATGATTGCTGCCTGACCAGTCTGTAAACTTTTGAGTACCTCCATTGCTGCTTCGTTGAGAGGTCCAGGATTAAGCTCGACATCGCCCGATAGCAACAAAAGAAGAATCAAGTACAGCACTCTATTCACAAAGAGGCGGAAATTTTGACAAGACATTCGCGCGCACATTCGTCTGCGACGGTGCGCCGTAGCACTTATCGTGGGAGTCGTTTCGTATTGCAATGGGCTTTGTTATTCCAAGAGCGTTCATATTCTTATTGTGCGTTGGAGCAGACGAATACCCGGTGCCTCTACGAGTCACCAACATCTCCTTAAATGCATTAAAAAAACGTCATGCTATAGTCAGACTACATTCTCACAGGATTCAGATATACTGCATAAGGATAGAAGAGCGCAATTCAGCGCGAGCACTTTGTTCTGAAACAGAAAGGGCAGTTTCGCACCGCTCCACTCAATGTAGCTTAGTACCTGAATATTGCACGTGCTCCTGGAGTACAGCTTTAGCTTCCTTAATGTCGATGACTTCATTAAAGAATATAGACAGATATAATACGCGCAGCCTATAGGTCATCTCTCGAAATAGCGGGGCTTCGTGTTTCACACAGATTACAAGGATAGAAACTGGCATAAAAGGAGGATAAAAGAGGGAAAGGTAATCAACAAATGCTGATAAAACTCGAATGTTAGTTTCACTAATAGAGCATGGACGAATATTTATATGCTTTGTATGTACTTGCACTGATCGCTGTAGAATAAAAGGAGCCGTCAAGGAAGGCCGGCGCTTTGCAGAAACAAAAACGAACGTAGATAACGTGAGATTCCTGTCAGGACGGACACGAAACGATGATGGGGAAAGAAGGCGAACTTAAGAGAAAGTTTTTTTTCCAGCACTTGCGAAGAGCTCCATTTCTTCAACTGACAAACCGACAGCTAGCCGTCCATCAATATTTGCATAAGCAACCTTTAGATCACGTTAATTAGAACAATGACAGTGCGTACTGAAATTGATTTGCAACTACTAAGGCATCAGGCTATTACGCTCGTTTCTTTAATTAACAAATGATACCTATCTCCCCTCTTGAAAGCAATCTGTTTGTCCTTTAGCGCGCCTAAGAAAAATGTTGCAAGGACACGCTCACGTTGTGTAGCCGCGCTTGTGCTCGTTGTGGCCCGTCTAATTTTACAGCAGACTCAACTCCTTATCCGACGTCATCATCTTTATTATCATTTGTAGTTCTTCTTGCGGTCATGATTCGTGTATTCTCTACATCAAAGGTCGAACAATTAAAGGTGGCCATATACGTGGTGATCATTTTTAAATTTTCCGGAATTTTTTTTAACTGTCTGTTGCAGATAACGTAATTACAGTTCTCGAGCTGAATTATTCAAAGCGGCGGACAATACTTGCACGAGAAAGCAAAACAAATATTCAATAAACTAAGAAAATTACTAATTAACTGCTTAATTTATTTGTGGCACATATTACAATTCACAAATCGTAGCCGGTGAGTGTGCAAGGCGTATTCACCTGGAATGAATTTATAGAATGACACCTCTCTCTGGAGCTATGTGCCATTAAACTCGCCGTAAAAATGCACTGTTCCTTCACTTCCGTTTCTTTTATGCATTGGAGCCGAAATGTAATTGGAAGGCCCACGCATCTCGTCCCACCACTTTGGGAAATATCTCTCAGCTGGCGTCATCCTGCAAACTCGTTTCAAGGGGATTTGTCTTACAAACTCGCTGGCTACAATTATTAAATTGCAATATGTACCGTAAGATAATTGATTAAGAAATTAATTAGTGACTTTTTGTTAATTAGCTGAATATGTTTTGATTTCTCGTGCTAGTTATGTCCACCTCTTCGAATACTCCAGCTCAAGGGCAAGAGTTGTGTTATCTGCCACAGGTGATTTTTAAATATTCCATTAAACTTAAAAATGATGACCCTCTATATTCTTCTTTAGCTCACTTTTCTAAATTCTAGTACGTTTCGTCACTTTGATGTTCTCACCATGCTCCAGATATTTGTTTCTTCAAAGTGTATTTCAGGGTCCTAGACGCTTGATAATGACAAGGGGCAACACGAGGGCGTTGCGGAGGTGGATGCGGGATCTGGGATCTCAGTCACAAGTGTTGTTCTTAGTTGTTTTACCCCCGCTTTAAACAGGCTGCGAAAGTCTCCACGTCAATTGCCTTGTGCAAGTCGGCAGCCTGAGCATTCACCCTGAGCCCAACCGGCCGTGATTGAGGGCCTAATTGACAAATACTGATATTGGATTTCTGATAGAAACAAAACTTACCAATGAATACACCTATTTTGATGAACAGCGGCGCCGGCGCGATATATCTGGTGGCCGCGTTGAGAGGTCCGGATCACCACTAATAGGAGATTGATGCCAGACAATATTTAAATCAGTCTGTGCTGTTGTATAATTTTTCGTTGGCGCATCGGGAATCTTCTTAGTGACACGTCATTCTCTCTGAATTTTGAGAAGTTTCTCTCTCTTCTTCTATCCAATGAAATTTGATAACTGCTTGCTGCTCCTGGCCTAAGCTGCCGGCTAAGGACGCCGCCTTCTTGCTTACGATCTCATTAAGACGCGCTGCCATTTATCGCAGAAAGTCGACTTGCTCAGTATAGGTGCGCATTCCATTCGCGGGATATGATGTGGGTCATGCGCGGACGCGTCATCAGTGTAAAAGCTGTCGATTGGTCCATCTACGAGGGACGTCAGTGCTGATCCAACTACTAGTACGCCTTTGCCGTGCAGTCGCACACCCACTGGCTGTCGCGCTTGCCTGTTACGCGCGATCAAATGATTTCTTTTCGTGTAGCGTATTATGAACTGCGTGTGCGGAGGAAGCAACGTGCAGCCGAAAAGCAAGAAGTCGTGGTAACCGGAGTTGGATGGTGCTTTCGAACTTTTTGTTTCCAGTGTCCCGCTCCTTTTGCTGTTTTTGATTTTAGAAATACCTACCAAACAGCCCAACAGCAAACTCTCCTAAAGAAAAGAGCGCCAATGGAACGTTCGGTACCGTGTCCACGTGTCTCCTAGAGAAGCACGTGGTGAGGAGGAACGCCCGTTGGCGGTAGCGAAGGCGAGGGAGGAGCCGCTCACTTGCCTTCAAGTTCAGAGGGCTTTAGGGGCCCTGTAATGAGCGTTCAACCTAACGAATCAATCAATAAATCAATCAAGAAGTGAAATTCAGTTATTATTTCGTTTGCAAGAACTATTTGATAGACCATTCGAGGGATTGATTGATCGATCGATCGAACTGAAGTTTTCATAGCAACGCAGCGGCTACGCTGTTATAGAAGGCTATGGATATATTTGGACCAGTTTGGGCTCAGTAAAAGTGAAAACTCGGAGAGTTGTTACCTGTTGCACGAGGCACACGATAACGCAGTCTGTGTGTTCCACTTCCTGTGTGTTGTGTAGTTGGCACCGTTTTCTACTAGTGAGGATCGGCGCGAAGGTCCTCCCTGATGTGTCGCGGCTGTTGCGTGCGGAGTTTAGCCTGACAACGGGGCGGAGGCATTGGCGAAGATGACAACTGACCGCCTTTCCTTCTCGGCTGGCGAAATAAAAAATCGAAAAACCCGGAACCGCTGTCGTAACATGCGTCCGCGCAGTCTGTAACGGTGGCGACAGCTGCCACGCCGAGATAATGGCGCGAGCGGAGAAGCCGGAGGGCAGTGCGCCTGCTTAATGGTGACTAGACGAGCGGGCATGGTCCTTGCGTGGCTACGCAAATAAACTGACTACTGATTTCCAAGTATCGTAAGCTTTAGGGAAATCAAGAGCAACAACTGCACGACACACCGCGCTGTCATATCTTGATTTATATCTTGCCCACCGCGCATACACGCAATGTGCCTCGAGCGGCCATTCGCGCAGCAATTTTGCGTGCATTTGCGGGCTTCTTTCACGCTCGGAAAAACACTTGTATGTACTAGGGTGGTTGCTTGAGCTAGTTGGTGACCATGCTTTTCTGGTGACCATGCTCCTAGTTCAGTGACTTGCTGGTAGAACACCCCATGTGACTGCCTTTCATTTTCTGCGCATGCCCTTTCTTGTATATATTCACACGATGTGGCAACGCAATTAAATGTTGTTGGAAGTCAGCGCTGTGTATGTCGTCTTCGCAGTCCTTGTCCTTCGCGCTGTACGTTAACTTGAATATAGCGCGTATTGAGCAACAGGAAGCTGTATCGGGAGTTTTTCATGTCGCTCTACGATTTCCTCATTGAAACGTTTAATCTAATTATAATATTTGAGACATTAATGAATTAATTAATAAAGACTAAGGCTAATTATCTAATTCGGCAGAATGAAAAAAGATTGTTTGGGTATCTCCAAGCGACGGCAGACAACATTATCTTTGTTCTGTCCAGCTACGTGGCATTTGCATATTTTAAAATTCTGGCTAAAGTTAGCTGGGACACTATATATATGCTAAAATGTCACGGGGTGTTCTTTTCCGGCCAAGGTATGGATAGGTTCTTTAATCGGGAATACCAATTGTTCGCGTGGTCCGCGCCGCAGGGCTGGCAGCCAAGACTGCAGTACCGTGCTGTCTTCGAGTCACCGAATATCGACCATCTTTTGCGGTTGTTCTTGGCTGACGAAGCTGGGTACGCCGAACTTGCAGCTCTTCGCACTGCACTTCCTCACGTACGTGAGAAACGTCACAACCACTTCATAGGCCGTCGCACAGTTTGGTAGTCTTCTTGAAGCGTGTCAGCGCTCTAGTGGCTTTCTTCGTTCAGGTCGTCCGTAAACATCTTTTCTATCAGGCTTTAAAGCCAGCATAGAAAATAATTGAAGCAGACTGCGTCTGGGATCTGAAAGAAGAGGAAGCAGAGAAGGGGGGAGAAGAGGAAATCAGGGCATTTTTCGATTAGCACTGGCCCCGCTTACTTAGACCTCAGGTTTTGTTTGTGTAAGCTTAGTTAGATTCATTATACGTTAATGTACGCGGGATCATTTACTCACAGAAGCCCTTGCATAATATACAGGTTAAATTTTATAATTTATTTCCATCCGGTGCCAAACTCCTACCGACTACATATTTAAATGACATGTTACAAGATCATTCAACGCAATTGGGTGTGATCGCGATTGATGCATCGATGAGGGAGGAGAAAGCGAGTGTGGGTATTTTCTTAGAGTCACTACCCTGGTCATATGCATTACGCCTTCCGGATTTTACACCCATATTTTTGGCTGAACTATCAGCCACTAACTTAGCTCTTCGATTACTTCCTTCAAATTACACAACAGTGCTTATAGTCACTGGGTCACTGTCAGCATGCACAGCTCTCACTTCCTCTTCAGACACTACTGTAGCCAGCACATTTAAAGCATTAACCACTTCAAACTTAAGTCTGGTGCGACTGGTATGGGTTCCAGGCCTCCGTAGCAAATCCTTAAATGAAATGGCTGTCACACTTGCGCAGATATCTCTTAATGGACCAGTTATGTCCGTTATGCCTACTTCGGCTTATGTCACTGCGACTATGTTTAAAGAATTTTCTCTTTTCCAAGATTTTACAAAACTGAAAATCCAAATGTTGGAATTTATTTATTTGTCCTTTTTATGGGGCAAGAAATGGGGCCCTAAAGCGTAAAACTATTCCAATATGTTTTTATTCCAATCTCCTGACGTCAAATTTACGTAACCGCCGACGCAAGCATCGGGCGTTGACCAGCAGCGTTGTCTCAAAAGACCAATCAAACACTCTCCTCGTTCATAGGAGGTCACTTTTGTTTGCTTGAAAAACGAATAACATTGCCTACACTGAGCGGCTTGTCTTATCTAATTGGCTCACAAGAGTCGAGGAGCACGCTCAAGTGGAGAGGGATTCGATGGGGCCGAGCCACAGCACTGAAAATCGATAACCGGATGAAGAGGGTCGTGCCGGCGCCTGCGAATGGTCCGCTTTATCTTACTTAGCTTGCGATGGCTCGTCGACAATCGCGGCGGCATGCAACGGAAGCTTAAGAATCACGCTAAAACGGATCCTCAGCAAAGAAGAGTTGGTAGAACGAGGTCGTAAACGTGCCGAAACGCTCGAAAACGTTACACGGCCACGCAAAAAGGTTTATTACACGGAAATAAACCCATGGTCTCCGGCAGGTGCGAGTAGCCAGTGACTGAACGATCGGCGGCAGCCATCTTTTATTCCTTTCGGAACGGGGAGCCTGCGGCTATTCGAAGAAAATTCAGAACGGATCCCCAGCATTTCTTTGCTGGGGATCCGTTCTGGCGACATTTTTACCATTCCGTTGCACGCCGCCGCGATTTTCGACCAGCCACCGCAAGTAGGGGGAAATGCGCCAATCGCAGACGCCGGCACCGCCTTTTTAATCCCTTTATGTACTTTCACTGTGCTGCCTCGGCCCCATCGAAACTCTCTCCACTTGAGCGTGCTCCTCGCCTCTTGTCAGCGAATTGGATCAGAAAATCTGCTCAATGTAGGCAATGCAATTCGCTTTGAAAGCAAAAACAAAAAGTGGCCTCCTACAAACGAGGAGCGCGTTTGATTGGAGTTCGCAAACAACGCTTCGGGTTACACTCGATGCTGCGTTGGCGGTTACGTAAATTTAACGTCGTAAGATTGTAATAAAAACATATTGGAACAGTTTTACGTTGTAGGGCTCCTTCTCTATGTTACATGCACGCATCAGGCTCTATTTTAGAGTATTTCCTTGAGGATCGTCGTTTGCTGCACGCCGCTGAACCTACACTCCGCTCAGTGGCAGTTATTGCCTCAGCGACGCAGGGTCTCTGTGTGAACATTCTGAATGAAGTTCAAGTGAGAGACGAAAATACCCTAGAGGAGCTTTCGCAGTGCCTTCAAAATGTATCACCAGAAACAGAAGTGGAATAGGATGGCTCAGTGGGGAGAAGACAATTGGTTTTTAACAATCAGGATGTGAATAAGTTGAGTGACTATAAGGAGTGTCTATTCTCAAATAACTACTCACGTAACTACATGCACAGTTAGTGCCAATATGTTGACAGTATAAGGGTAAACAGCATGTAAGACGAGGACAAGGAAAGAACCGCAACACATGCGTCGTGTTGTCCTTCTTTCCTTGTGCTCGTCTTACGCGCTGTTTAAACTTCCAAATGGAACACCAACTAGCCCAACGTCGATCCCTTATGCTGATAGGGATGGATGGCGTCCGACACCATTCTCTCAGTGCACAGGATCAAGCACCCTACCAACTACAACCAAAACTAAGTGAAAGACATCGACGCCACCGTAACGATCCCCATGAGACGGTGTACATTTTACTTAGACGGTTTAGACGGTGTCCAGTTTACTGCAGGTACCTGTCAAGATCGATGGTGTCGAAATCAAAGCCTTGGTAGACATTGGAGCTTCAGTATCAATTATTAACAAGAATCGATTGGACATATGTTGTTTTCACGCTGGTAAAGCTCTTCGCCTTCAAGGATATGGTGGTTCGATGAGCTTAAACAACGAGTGGGCGTCAGTAGTAAGGGAAGTTCAAGGTCAGTTAGTGACCAGCCATGTGTTGACGATCCAAGATGTTACATATGACTTTCTCCTGTCTATTCCTGCCATTAAGAAACACAAGATTAATCTTTATTGGGACGACAAAGTGTTCTTTGAAAAAAATCAACTGGGAAGGCAACTGCTGAAATACCTAGACCACTACGATGATGAGCAAAACGAGAACAAGGTCAAAGCGGGATCCAACGTTTCGTGAAGTCCACTTGCCGAAACGCTGGCTCCCGCCACTACTACGATCAAGTAATTCAATGCGAGGAAAACATAAGCGTTGTATATCCTGGGCTCGTTTGTGTGGGAAACTACCCGTCAGCGATGAAGTTACATTCGGTTCCACTTGAAGTTGCTGCTAAAAAGGTTGTGCGAAAAGCATCATACAATATGTCACGAGAAAAGAAGATATGCCTGAAAAATGAATTGCAAGCAATGTTACAGGCTAGTATTATTCGACCTGCTGTCCGACCGTTTGGCTCACCCTGTTGTGCCTGGTGATCCCTCGGAACAAAGGATGCTTCACCGGCAGACATGTAGCTGTCACGGGTGCTGATCACGCCTCATCGTTCCCTCAAGGCAACTCAATCAGCCTCACCTGAGTCTTACGGCGGACAAACAGTCATGCTCCAGATGTTCGGCTTCACGCTTCTTCGCTCACTTCAAGACGACAACGCACCCCCCCCCCGCCCCTCAACTGCCGCAAGGGCCAGTCTCCCGATCCTAACAGATTGACCATGGCGAAGAGGCCATAATTGATGACCAGGTCATTGTCGAGAACTCCCGGGGATAGGTGTCGACGTCTGGTTCACAGTTTGCCACGTGGTTGCCTCGTATTGTGCAACGTTGCAGACAGGAGAGCCACCAAAAGGGTGGGACGGTGGGGGCAGGAGGTGGCGAACGGTTCGGCGTTTGTGATTGGCCAGTGAATTCCCTCGACGAGTGAAAGAGGGAAATAAATGGCATAAAAAGCGGATCTGGACTGCTGTGGGGGAGTCTCGGACATGCAAAGACTCTAACATGCTCCGAGAGTGTGCTCCGAGAGTTGGAGCCGTGTTTGTAAAACTTGATAATGTACTTTTGTTTATCAACCTTTTTCTTATATCTCAAAAGTCGCTCGGCACTTTTCTTTTTCCCAGCACCTGGCACGGCACCCTCCATGGAACATTAGTGGCCGCACGGACCCCCGACTTCACAACAACCCATAACTATTGCACCCAAAGAAGATGGCACTTTCCGTATTTGTACTGATTACAGCACACTTAACGAGCAAACAGAAGTTATACATTTCCCAATGTGCAAAATATACACCTTAAATACGAAACAGATGGATGCCGCTGGTTTTCTCGTATCGATCTTTCTAAGGTATTTTGGCAAATTCTGCTCACTCAAAGAAGTCCCCTGAATTTGTTGCGCCTTTTGACTTTTTTGCACATAATCGCCTGCCTTTCGGCTGGAAGAACTCTCCGGCTTGGTTTCAACATATTATGAATGACATATTGAAACCGAATCTAGGTGCCTTTTGTAATACCTACATCGATGACATCATTTTTTTTCTAAGACTAAAGAAGAACGCCAGAATCGTCCAAGTCCTCAGTGCCCTCAGCCACGCCCACCTTAAAGTCAACTTCGAACAAAGTGCATTTTTCAAGAGAAAGTAGTGTTCATCGGCAGGGTCTTCGACGGGTCTAGTAAAAGCACGAAGCACGGTTCTGTTGAGAGAATTTCAAATTTGGTCAAACCGTACGGTGAACACACTCTGCGGGTGTTTCTAGGCCTTGCTGGACATTTCAGGTCTTTGATAAAAGACTATGCAGTTAAGACCAGGTGTCTTACACGTTTGATGCAAAAGGACGTGCCTTTCCAATGGGATGCGGAGTGTGAAAGGGCCTATGGCGAACTAGTCGAAATGATATCGTCGGATCCCACCCTACGCGTACCGGACTTCTCCTTTCCTTTCGTGCTCAATACTGAATCGTTGCACAGCGTAACGGGCGGAGTTCTATATCAGAAGCCGCCAGGACAATCTCACCATCAAAAGCACCACATCGTTGGATATTACAGCTATGAACTGAAGGCCGCTGAATTCAATTGTACTACCAGAGAAAAAGAAGCCCTGGCAGTTTTCAAAACTGTACAATATTTTAGAACCTATCTATAGAAGGCGCGAAATCCACCCTTTTTATCGATTATCACGCTCATTTCCTTGGCATGGCACAACCAAACGGTCGAATTACGAGATGGGTTAATTACCTACAACAGTTTAAATTTGACGCATCACATCGGCCTCGTCCACTACTGATAGTTCCGGACGTCATACCTAGATTACTTGTCCGCAAGACAACCGAACACCCAGAAGAAATGAATCACGTCCAATTTAAGGGAAGGCGCAGAGGAAATGAGGACGTAAAATATCGTGTACTACCGGCAATTATTCCCAAGATACTTCAACTATACCGCGACAGTTCAGAGTCAGGGGGACATGACGGCTTCTGGCGCGCTTACAACAAACTGCTGAAAAAGTTTACTTGGCCAAGTATGAAAGACGACATCAGGAACTACATTCGCACGTGCCACATATGTCAAGTGAACAAAGTGAAATACAAGCAGGCGACAGATGTGATGACAACCCCAAAACATTCACTCATCCCCTTTGAGGTCATCCATTTAGACTTAGCAGAAATTAAAAGGAAGGGAGAAGGGGCAAGGAAAACTCAAGCATTTTTGCTTAGTATCGACGAATGCACAAAAGTGATCACGGCCAAGGGAGGAAAAGAAGACGCCAACAGTGCCATTGCTCTTCTTCAAGCTGAATGCGTCAAATATATAAAGACGATAGTTTGTGGCAATCGCCCGGCGTTTCGGAACAAAAAGTCAACCAACTGGACACGAAATTATGGGATTACAGTAAAATTTCGCGCACCACATACCATCCTGCAGCAAACAGTCTTGCTGCACGTGCTATATGGGATAACAAGCAATGCATGAAAATGTAACCGAACTTCGCAGGTGGCTGGAAGTGCTGCCTCGAGGCTACTGGAAGACACCCCAATCGTTCATATACGAGTAGTTTGTGTTGCAGTCCTCTCTTTGACACCTCTGCGATTGTGCTTACTCTCCCTACGGATGGCGAACTGGGGTTCTTCAAGAAGCTTACTCTTATTAAAGTCAAGAAAAGCGAGAGACAAGGCGCCTACAGACAGCGCATGAAAAGGAACTTAGGCAAGAGGCGAAGCAGTGACCTACCAGATGGAGAAGTAGAAGACAGCGTCGCAGTCAGGAAAGGCATTAGATGTACCAACGCTACGTTTTACGGTCCCTTCCCCATGGTTAAAACGGCATCACATCACGGTGTATTGAAGACTATGTGGTACCTAGGAGCCACCGGTCAAACAGAGTGCACCTCGATCCGCCTTTTTTCATGGACGCGCACAGCCGCAAACACTCGTGCTGTGTATTGCGTTGGAACTCCACTGGTAGCTCTACGTCGGTGCCGTCTTTTCGACGGCACCGACAAAATTAGCGTGCCGACCATGATCGTTCAACTGAATACCGCGCAGTCGGCCGTCGAACCGATAACGCGATAGCTACTGCTCCTTCGTTTGTATATGTATATGTTTACTATAGCGGTCAAAATGTCGAAACTTGGCTTCGATGGTGAAACGCAGAAGCCTCAGTCCTCTCCAGCTGTGCACATGAAGTTTGAGCCCGTACGTGTTGATCCCGTTTAGCGAAGGTTAGGATAGGCCTGGCCCAGTCGAGTGCATGCACCGGCTACGCGTATACCTGAACTTAAACATAAGCAGTTACGGTGAAGCAAACTTCTTTTATAGTCTAGTTGTGGCTCTATAGCGATTTGATAACTGCTCTTTATTTCGCACTGCGCGTACACAATAAGCGGCAAGCTGCGACACAGCGCTGTTCCAATATCCCTTCGTCACCGTTCTCGAAGGCTGCCGGTCGCATTCGCTACGTTAATGGGTGGGCCTGTACGTGTTGTTATGCTGACATATTTGTTAATTCCAGAGAAGCCCTGTTTACCTCCGCGTCAAATGGGAAACAAGAGACAGTGCATCCGGTACAGCAGCATGAACAACCGCCTCGGTCAGTTACCAACGGTGTCATGGATGGCATCCGCGTTTTCGCGAGAGAACTACATGGCCCATAAGTGAGCGCTTATGCCGAGCACACTTTTCTCTAATAATAGTATACGCCACGCGCAAACTGTATGATGAAGTTAAAGAAAAGCGGGCATCAGTAATAACAGCCCGCAATATCCGCCTTGCGCCTCATTATTCAGCTCGTCGTGATAACGCACATAAAGTTAACGTACCCCTTCATAACGCCGTCGCGTGCTCAGAATCGTTACTTCTTGCGACTTTAATCGACTGGAATAATCCACCTAGATCATTAGTAAGCATCAGTGACTCCACTCGTTTTAAGAATGCACTAATCAACATGAAATAATGCATTGTGGCAAACGGTATAAATACGTGCTTATTCGTGGACATTGTCTGCTCGGTAAAGTGTACTCTTTCTGTATTTAATTACATCATATTGTGTAAGTGTATTTTTGTGGTTGTTATGTAAATATTACAAGTTTTTGCAATATCTTCTTTTGTTACCTGCACAGTGAATTCCTAGAAGTAATCCTGCATTTTTTACTTTTGCAATGCATTCTCGCCCCTCCCCTCTGCAACGTACAACTATGTACCTTGAGGGTCTCACAAATAAATAAATAAATAAATAAATAAATAAATAAATAAATAAATAGCGTCTGGATCCCATTTGCCGTTGCTTAAGTTGCTCAGCCGCTCATACTCCCTCATCTCAGGGTGGAAAAACGCGGCTACATATGCGCAGATATGTATGTTTTGCTAAGTTTTGCCATTATTTCATATCATCCATGCGCGGGGTTTCTACAACATTCGAAGCTAACAACCATCTGTGGCTGTAGATGTCGACGTAAGCGAATGCACCGCCTTGGCAAATCCGACGTGGAAGGCTGCGCTCGAAGATTTCCTGAATATACAACATGTCTAAAGAATGCGTAAAATGAATATAAAAGCGAGGTGCCAGAGCAGACATCAGCGACCACAAACTCCAAGGCAGCCGCGTCGGCAGACAGAACTCAGCTTGCGTTTATGGGCTGCTCTGTTAGCACCGCAACGCACTCAGGCGTGCTCACCCACTAGCCGGTGAGTGCTGCGATACTTTCAGGAACCACATGCTGCCTCCGGAGAAGCCATTAATAAATAAACGAGATGCACGAAACGTACAACCGACGCACACTCAACATGGGCGCAGGTACACAAATCAACCGGCGAAAGCCCCAGAACCCTTCCAAGGCGTTTCCAGCGGTGTGCGGCAGAGGGCAGCACAAGAATATGAAAATGGCGGATTGGAAACTTGTTCGAGTATTACAGGAAGAGGTATAAACAAAAGAAGGCGGGTAAGGTGAAGCAGGCTGCGTCTGGTATGTGAAGGCTGAGGAAGCAGAGAAGTGGGGAGAAGAGGGAAGAAGAGGGAAGAAGAGGGTTCAGCGGATGAAAAGATTAAGTGGCGGTCAGGACGCGTCTTACTGAAGGTATGTCTGGTAGTTATTTATTTTTTTTGAACTGGCAACAATAGTAATAATGTGGAGACACGCGACACTGTATTTACAAGAGGCGCGGCAAATTTCCGCACGCACTTCTCTTAGCGCTAACATTGCAGCCGGGAAGCCCACAGTCGCAACCGAGTTCTGCTCATTTTTGTGATGTCCAGTAACATAGGCGTATCTGCCGGAGGTGGGGGGAGGCGAGGCAAGGGGGGGCACTTGCCCCCCCCCCTCTATACTATCAGAAGTGGATGGGCAATGTATGTAATTTGCGACCTCCCCCCCTTTTGCAAGCAGGCACTTTCGGCTTCACTCTGGACAGTCCAACAAAACTACAGCTCAAGCTAAATTTTCTTATTAGAGTGGCCATATAAGTAATGCTGTTCTTTACTACGCATTCCCTGCTTGGACTGCGAGGATTGTCTTTTGTGCTTTATTGCGACGCCTTGTAGCAGATGACGCGTGGGATTCGCCATACACGCTTGCGTTGCGAAGTATGCCTGGCGCTGAACAGTTCCTGCCCTAACAAATGTATCTTGCGCAACTTGCACCATGCCCAGTTTTTTTTTGGGACCGCTATATCCGTGTTCGAAAACACAATCTACTTGCTACGTTTAACCTGCGTGCGAGGGGGAAGTCAGGATAGAGTATTATAATCAGTTACGCCCAAATACGGTTGTGCCTCACGGCATGAAATTGTTGGATTATCAAATGCTGGAACTATTTAATCTCCGTCCAGAGATAGCCTACGTAGCGGTGCAGTCTCAGTATCTAATGACCATCAAAGATCTAATCAAACGTCTTACAGGTATAACTGTCGAATTTTATTGAGTAATCACGACTTATCGCAGATGTGCTCGTGGAAATGACCTATAGGTCGAACGTGCAGGGCCCTTTAAATATCAATAGAACACTGAATTGAATTTTTTCTAAAGGCATGCGTCCCTTCTTGCTTTGACGATATCATTTTTAGGCGGCTTATAAATAAGAGCCACACTATTACTTGGGAGCAAGAACAGCAGATATTTCGTGTTTTGAAAAAATGAGGGCCACTTTTTGGTGATGTGTACCGAAAATTTGCACTGTGTAGGCTGCTATGAAAAGTTACTGAATTTGTCGCTTTCTCAAAATTTCAAGGCGAAAGCCTTAAGTGGATGGTACCCCTCGATGGTGTGGAAAATACGGCGTGCGGTACAGAAGGTCACGTGAGCTCGTCTCGCGCAGACACGCGCTCGTGCCACTTCTCGCGCGTTCGTCGTCGTCGTCTTCCACAGCTGGCTCCGTTGTTGCTCATCCTGCTGAAGAAAAGGTAAAGTTAATTAAGATAGAGTTAATTCAGGCACTCCAACTCACGACCTTCCGTGGCAGTCGAACCCTCGAGCTTATGTGGAAGTCGAAACCACGGCCTTTGGTGTTAATGCGAAGTTGATTAAGACAAAGTTAATTATTATACAGTTAATTAAGACACCCAAACCCACGAACTTTGTCGCACCCTCGTCCTTTGGTGGTAATTAGGACGAAGGTAGTTACTGCACAGTTCATTAAGGTAGTGTCAATTAAGGCACTCGGACCCACAACCTTTGGTGTAAGAAAACAAGTAATAAGAAGTAACAACGCATTCGAATGAGAATGTGAAGTAACTGAATGAATGTCCTCTGAGCGCGCAAGCTCTCGCTTTCATCCTCTTTGGCGTATGCTAAAGTGACTGTCAATTTTTAATGCGTCATGCAGGGCGTTTGCTTGCTTCCCCCCGGAACCCTCGGCGGTGAAATATGCGGGGCACGGTGTTTATATTTGTTCGAAGTACGAAGCAGTGTTCTCAGTGGCCAGAGATATATGTTTATTCAGTGTAGGTTTATTACAGCCTTTCTAAAAAGTTACTCATCGAAGCGTTCCAGGGCGGCATACTGCCGCTAATCGAAATGTTTCCCAGACTTCCAAAACAACAGCACGCGAGATGGTTGAAATCCCGTGTAAATAGAATATTAAACGCAATGCGTTGCGAAACTTCACCTTTCCTACTTCAAATGCAAGTGTTGCAAATAATTACTAAACCGCCGTTTTGCCATGTGTTTTCGTGCATCATACGAGCTTCGTAGTGTAAAAAATTAAATTATGGGGTTTTACGTGCCAAAACCACGATCTAATTGCGAGGCACGCCGTATGGAGGGATCCCGGAAATTTGAACCACTTGGAATTCTTTAATGTGCACCTAAATGTAAGTACACGGGTGTTTTCGCATTCCGCCTCCTTGGAAATGCGGCCGCCGTGGCCGGGACCCGATTCCGCGACCTCGCGATTAGCAGCCCAACACCATATATTCACTAAGAAACCACAGCTGGTATTCGTAGTTTGTTTCCCCGGTGTCGATCGGTGAGCTAAACAAGGCATCGTATTTATATCTGGGGAAAATTAGGGGCATTGTATGGTCAATGTCTAAGCAGTACGTATTCCAAATGGGTGGGTTAAATGCATAATTTCCATTAGAGTACGTATGCAAGTGCTCCATGGTGTTTTTAGTGTGTTTTACGAGCGGTGTAAAACTTAGATGGCTGCGCTTGCATAATTACAACTACAACGGAGGTCAAATTTTGCGAACATAAGGGGAAGAAAACCGCAAGTCTATGTGTGATGGTAAACGCGTGTTGATCAAATACAGCGCTAAAAAAATTGCAAGAAACTGTTCGAAAGTATCACGCTGCTGCTTTTTGCTGTTTCCCAATATCCCAAGAGAGCTCTGCGTTTCAGCTATTGAGTTGAATTGAATTGAATTACTTACTATTATATACTATGAAGCAATAGGCAGCATTTTAAGTGCAATATGTCGTGTAGTTTTAACCTTTCTAGCTTATTTACAAGCGTTACGAATAATTATTGAGCCCTCATCTTATCTCTTTTTACTTTTTTATGCATTATATATTAGTTTCGCCTGGTGTCCTCACTGAACTAAAGGAGGCAGTTCCCGTATGTGTGGCGGCGACTGTAAGGACAAGTTAATAATTGATGTGTAGGCGAAGCTTAAAATAGATGGATAATTCGGGCTTTCGCAATAAATTACGTATGCGAGCACTCTAGAGTGTTACGAGCGTGTCTAACGAGTGGGAAAGAATTGAGCCCGCTGCCCTAACAGAACAGTGTTGATAAATTACTAACTTTTTAAAAATTTACAACAATAAATGTTCGAAAGCATTACATGCGACCGAGCTTTCAAACGAAACAGTCATATATATACGGGCAACTTTTTAAAGTACGGGATATAATGACAAGAAACTGAAACTTATATTGCAACTGTTCGAAACAAACAGATTCGCTGGAAATCGGGTTGTAAGTATCCGAGGTCGCTCACATCTGCTCTTCTCTTGTGAATATGGCAAGTAAATTAAGTTGATTGTACTTAGTTGCCTATAACCTCGACAATACTGCTATGTAAACCATCGATAGATTTATTCTGTAGACGTGAACCCCAAGTTCAATTCTTTGTTTAATGATTACAATTCTTTGTACCAGATGTGCATTTTTAATGTGCGTTGTACTGCTGGGAATCCGGGACCTCTGTGAGGCACTCTTTGCCTCTTGTCCCTGCATCATCGTGAGATTTTTTTTTGAAAGTGCAAGAAATAGATACAAATTCAAATAATTTCTTGGGCCCCCTATGGTTCACCATGTGTGACTGATAAGTAGGTCTATGGCCGTTAAATATTACTGACAGAAGCATTGCCAGGCTCTTTGACTTATTGTAATAGTAATTCGCGATATATATATATATATATATATATATATATATATATATATATATATATATATATATATATATATATATATATATATATATATATAGGGAGAAAGATCAGATCGTTTGCGGTTTGCCCCCCCCCCTCCCCTCGAGTTGGTACGGCACTGTTCAGTAACGTAAGCTCGACGGACAACACCGCATTGTTCATCATTCAGATAGGGGCACACTGAATTGGACACGCAAAGCTGTCACGCTGGCTTATATTCTCCTTCCGTGAGTTCGATGCTTGCGATCGGCGTCTGCCTTGCCTTTTGGATGCAGCAATGCATGTGGGGCCCTTACTTCAATATGAATGAACGGAGATTGGAATGCCGGCGCCAGACTACTTGGATTACTTCGATCAGCGCCGCCACTGCAAATACATATTCTTAGCGCGTTAGGTCGTGCTTAAATAAACAAAGGACCGATGTTTCTCCCACTTCTATGCAATCACCTTTCTCGCACCCGACGAAGGCTCAAAGCACGGTTTTTCTTTTATGTAGTCGGTTTGACGCGTTTCTTTACCGAGGTTCACTCTGTTATAGTCGCATTCTCCGAGATAAACTCAGCCCAGATCATAGACGATAGGTAGACTATGTTTTACACTTAATTGAAGATACAGCGCGAAGGCAGGGCAAGGGTGGAATAGAAGATGAGAGAGCGCTGGCCCGTGTAAGAGGCATTCCATAGGGAAAAAAATATATCGCTTAAAAGTACAGAGTTCACGTTGTTTTTCAGGCCAAAAAGAAACTTGAAATGGCTTCTTAAGTTCCACAGAAACGCGCAGAAAGAAAAGAGGAACATCCAGGCGCACTCTGTTCAATCAATCATATCAAAGGAAGTTTTAAGCTGTCAAGTGAACCCTGTGCATGATATGCATTTTCTATGTGGCAAATTCCATGTCGGAAATTCTGGCCGTTGTCTAAACAAACGGTTATAGCCCAACAATTCTTTGAAGTAATAAATGCCAAGACACCACGTGGCGCGTGGTCCAGAGTGCGGTTGTTATCGTAAAGTTAGACACGCCACAGTTCACCTTCACTAACAAATGGAAAGAGAGCCGGTTGAAGCCTATCACATTGCTATAGGTAGTCGCTATAGCACGGAGGAGCCCTCGTTTCGTTTACAGAAAAGGAGGTGGTTTGCCCTGAAGCTGGATAGCCCGCCGACAATCACGCGCGCGTCCAGCTTTGTGGGGTGAGTTTCTTCGTCTTCGTGGCTTTCTCTGCAGCCGTTATGGCTGATCGTATTGTCAAGTCTTTGCTCATATCTAGACGAATGTTACCTACTTGTTTCTAGGACGTAGTTCTGCCTTTCTCAGCGCGTGTTAGCCCCGCGTTGTATATAACGGCTACTGTCCCGACTAAGTTAGCCAAGAATTCTTTTTTTTTTAATGAAGTGCTTTACGCGAACAGTGCTGACTGTACGTTGATGGGCGTTATCCATGCTAGTCATGAGTATTAATGCGCAAAGCAGTTAGGAGGTAGGTACCGGGATATCCCTACAACATCACCCTTCCTTTTAACGTCACGGCTCCTTGCAACACCCCCCTTCGTCATGCCCTCGTCGTCGTCGTCGTCCTGGTCGAGGCGTAGTCATGCTCTTGCCACCAAGCCGTCGTCGTCATTTTCCATTGTTGCTGCCGTCCTCTTGTCGTTGCGCACGCCTGCATCAAACACAACGGGACCTCTCGGCAGTTTTACACCACGAAGCAATCGCTTGACATTGAAGATCACCACCCCGAGGGTCTCTGTTTCCCGTTTACTGCGCCATGTAGTCATGAGCTAGGTAGCAGGATATCACTGCCATATCAGCGTTCCATCGTAACTTGACATGACGCTGGAAGTAGCGGACGCGAAAATAAAGCTTAGGATGAATTGATCAGTTTTTATGGACGCCACGTGACAACAGTGCACAGTGCCGTTCACGTGACTACCAACTTTGAGCGTTGCTTGTGTAAAAATTTGTTCGGTTGTTTGACGGGGGTTGCTAGGTCACGCGAAGGGCCGCAGTGCTATGGGGGGGCCGCTGAGTCAATGACTCAGAGGCCCCGAGTCTGTGTCACTCTTTTTCACAAATAGTAATTTACGTTTAATTAGCGAACATTTAATTAACTTACTTACTCGATAAGGCGTCAGGCAAAAGTTGCGGAGGATGTCGCGAAATGGTCCATATCAGCTTTCGAACAACCCAAGTCTTCTGCGGTACTTTCCCTTTGCGAAAAAAGAAACAAAACAAAATAGAAGACGCGCCACGCAGGAAAAAAAAAAAAAGAAGACGGCGAAATTGAATAAAAGAAAAGGTAGGAGAGACGCGCGTGACAACGCGTCCCAGCCGCGCTCTTTTCCCGGCGCGTGAGCAGCTTTTGGCGCGCATCATTGGCCCTTATCACACGCGAATTCCTGGCTTCCAGCGTGCGTCGCATGCAAAGTGCACTCGATGAGGTGGTTCACGTTTGAGACCGCAGCTATCGCTGGCGCGCGGGCGCAATCTCACGCGGTATACTTTAAATTTCGCGGGCTGTTTTTATTTATTTATATTTTTTTTGTCGAAAAGAAAAAAAAAGGGCCACAGAACACCTAGGTCGCTTTGAACGCTGTTATCGGTCATTTCTCGACATCAGCCTTCACAACTTTCGCAATGACACGTTTGTCGATTAAGTAAGCTAATTAAAAGATCTCTAAGTTGTTTTTTTCTTTTTCAAAATTTATTTGCTCTGAAGAACTCTTTCAGGGCATCAAATAAACAAGAAAAAATAATCTAATGGTAATATAATACAGTGTGATAAAATAACACTCACTGCATACTATATATATTCAAACGCATACTACATAATATGCAATATTAAACAAGATGTACCACAAACGCGACACGTGTGAGCTCAAACATATCATGCACAAATAATAAAAAAGGTAGAAGGAAATAGTATTGAAGCAGCGAACTTAAAAACAGACACGTTCACGGGCACATGATAAGGGGCATACACAGGCGCTGGAGCCGGTGCGTGGCCTTTTTCATGTGTGCGTGAACGTGTCCGGTTTAAAAGGAAGCTTTAGGCTCGGGCCCAACTCCGACGCGGCCTATTCAAATACATGTAAAACGCAGAAACGCTTTTCTGAAATAACCCCTGCTCTGATTTTAATGAAATTTGTTGCATTTGAGAGAGAGAGAGAGAGGTAACTTCTAGTGGCTGTTGGAAGCGGAATTTCTATTTAGTGCCTGAATTCTGGCAAAATAAATTTCAAAAATTCGAAAGTTCCAAAAAGGAAATAGAAGCACGAAGTTTACAGATTAATAGTTCTGCATCAAGAATAGATATTGCAGTTCTGTAAACTGCATACATTAGATCACTCAAAGCGGACAAATTCAGTATGTCAATTTATATCTTACCTCAGCTCGTTACGTTGTGTACAAGGGTTCTGCAAAAGTTGTACTTCCATAATACTTAATTTTTTGACATTCATGTGTAACATATAACTTCTGTCCGCTGTAGATGTGCTATCAGATGCAATTCACATAATTGTGATATCGTTTTCGTTACTGAGTTACAGAGTAGTAAACTTGATAGCCTAGTTTTCTGAAAAATCTCCGATTTTTGACGATTTTTAATAATAAATTGACAACTTAAATCAAGAATTTGAAAAGTTCAGTCACTAGATTTAATTTTTTTTCTTTTTAATCCAACAAACCTCGTGAAATTTGGTGGGGTGGTTGTCGAGAAAAACTAATTCTCCTTTTACATGTATTTGGATACGAGCACCTGAGATAAAGCTTCCTCGTATACAGCTTTCGCAGAACCCTTGTAAACAACGTAACAAATTCACGTAAGCTATAAAATGACATATAGAATTTGTCCGTTTTCAATGATCTAATGGATACCGTTTACAGAACTGCGATATCTGTTCTTGATGCAGAGCTATTAATTTGTAAACTTCGTGCTTCTATTTTTTTCAACCTTTCGAATTTTTCAAAATTCTTCTAACACAATTCAGTCCCTAAATGGAAATTCCGCTTCCAACTTTCACTAGAATTTATCTTTCTGTCTCAAATGTAACAAATTTGATTAAAATCCATCCAGGGGTTATCTGAGAAAAACGTTTTCTCGTTTTACATGTATTTGAATAGGCCGCGTCGGAGTTGGGCCCGAGCTAAAGCTCCCTCGTAAGTGCGCTGCTTCATCAACGTCGTAGCTCACCAACTAGTCCATCAGTATCTAGTAAGAAGGGAACAGTTACGCTCAGAAAGTCATGATAATAAAGAACAACGGAATGTCTTCTTTTCTTTCTCTTTTAGGGTATATGTTTCATTGTGGCACCTTGGAGCACAGTTACGAAAGTGTCGGTATTTTCCGCGACATATCGCGGAAGGCGATTTCATTCGTGACTTCTAAACGGAGAAATGAGAACTGCAGGATATTAGTAAGAGCGAAAGGCTTATCAACTTTGTTGGTATGATCAATATGAGAAAATACGTCTTTTGCAGCAGTGATTAGCTCAGCTGTGTAGTTGTGTTATGAAATATTTTGTGGGAAAACGCGAGACGGGCGATTTTTATTTTGCCATTCAGTGAGGGAAGCACACTGTCTTTTATAGCGAAAGCGCGTGAAGAGGATGAGTATTTAAAGAAAAACAAAAGCTCCCTTGTTTTCTAGACACTGAAATTTAATTCACTTAGGCAAATTATTATTTTCGCGCAATATAAAAGATATAAAAGATATAAAAAGATATAAAAGCTAATGACTACTCCGAACAACCGTCATAAAACTACACTGAGCGCCGCTGGCATAAAACTCTCCGGTATTTTTTTAAACATTGCCAACATTTTGTAGCAACAGCCGGTATGTATACCAACATCCGTGTAAGAAAATTTCCCGTTGATAGACCTCTCACAGTCCTGTTCCCGCGCTGTACATTCAAGCGCGAACTATTTTCGACTACTCCAACTATCCATCGTACTTGATGTTCTGTTCTCTTTACTAAAGATAAATTTGTTAAAATTCCTTAGCGTTCAATCATTTTCAGCCTGACCTTGAGCTCAGAAAGAGAAAAAAAGGCGACCATGCGTTTGGATAACGTCCAAAATACTTTAAACGAGGGATATTCGAATAGTGAAATTTCCGAATCGAATACGAATGTTCGACAAAAGTATCCATTCGATAAATCAAATATCATATGTTTTCTCGTTTTGAAAAAAAGTAAAAAAGTGCGGTTTAACATTGTAACAAATGTCTTCTGCCAATGATATGGGGCACCATTACACTGATAGTAATCAAGCAAGCGAGCACGTCCGCATACTCACGTAGAGTGTTGCGTTGTATGAAGGAGCCGATAGTTATACTGCAGCGCAGCACGTCGGTAAAAGAAAAAAATGCAACCAGGATGAAGATCGCCACATAAAAATTGCTTTGCCTAAATCGAAACAACAAATTCATATGCCACCCAAAGGCGAGGCGTTCTTATTGGATGAGCGAAACTTACTGTGCAGACTTTGGCTGACACATGAGGTCATTGAGAAAGTACAGTTCCTACCTGTAGCATCCGCGGGTGCCCTGCAGCAGAACGATTCGTTTGTTGCGGCCCCCAAGGTTGCAATAATTCTGCCCCCAAGGTTCCAGTAAGACCTCTTGTCCTTTACATTTGAACACAAACGATTATTCGGCAAATTCGAATATTCTCGAATCGAATATGAATCGAATAGCACAAGCCTTTCGAGCTATTCGTATTCGAAATTTCATATATTCGCACACTCTTACTTTAAAAGCGGTAAGCATTTTCTGCAACGCTGCTTGGAAAACATTGGTATATTACTCATTGAGATATTAGTCAGTTATTTCCCTCTCATATTTCTTTTCTTTTGTCTTGTCTTCTAAAGCAGTCTATGTATTGAACAGTTTGTGTTTAATGTTGTAACTTAGGCAGACTTTTCCTTTTATCAGGCTGAAACTTTTTGAAAAGCATGAAAACATGTGCACAACATGTGCAGAGTTTCAGCCTCGGCTCCTGAACTTTGAATGTCTCCAGCATGACACCAGGCAACCATGAGCATGCGGCTATACGCCGGGACTGAATTAAACGGACGTGATAGACAACGTGTTAGAGGACGAAAGAGGTATACCGAATTACTTTTACGGCTTGTCGAAGCAGTCGAGGCTCACGTGCAGTAGTTATAATTCGACCTCCTTCTGTTTAAGCGTCCCAAAGTCGCCCAAAGTTCCAAAGAGTATGTTATAAGCAAAAAGAAGGGGGAATCGAGGTGTCCTATATCTGTTAGTCACAACCACATGAAATGATCAGGCAAAGGGAAGGGAAAGTGGACGAAAGAACAACTTGCCGATCGTGGGAGCCGAACCCACACCCTACGCACAGAGTATGTTACTAACTTATGTCGCAATCTTCGCCGCCGGTAACGTTGGTGTATCGAGTGACGCACACCAATATTTTCGAAAAATATTTCGAAAACAATATTTTCGAAACGACAGTCTTTTGGGTATGCTGAGAAAGAACACTGAGCCATCTCTTTTCAAAACCCCGGAGGATTTACTGAAAGGCCTTGCGTATAGCGGTACCTCAAGAGGCAGAAAAGAGTAACATGCGCTGCGACAAGAGCGTGTAACTTTTCCGACTTCTAAGAACGTTCAGAATCCAGAAGGGGCGATTGCGCAGTCTTTGGAAATCAGTACATGTTTTGCAACCCTTTGGCTGCGTCCACTACTTCCAGAAGAGTCCCAACCTATCCCGCATTACTTTCGGCTCGTCTGCCAGGTCGCGCTCCGATTCAAGCTCGCTTGGCGTCGCAGCGTTTCCGACCTCGACTACCGCCTCTCTCACTCCTCGGCTGTCGGTTCGCCCATTTCCGCCCTTTCGAAACGCCGCGGCAAGCCGGCCGTGCTAGTCTGTTTTCCATTCATATTTTTTTGGCCGGCAAGTTCCATTTTTAGATACGGCGAAAGGGCTTCAAGTGAAGCTTCAAGTGAGACACACACGCACATGTGCGCGCACACTAACACGGATGCGATCATTTACACACCTCCCACTTTGCCCTATGTAAGTCTCCACAAAAAATTGGTGTCGCACACATGCGCACGTAACGCACACATACGCACACAACGTACTAACTCACACATGCGCACGTAAGCGCGCACGCATGCGTGCCCACGCATACATACACAGATGCCCGCATCGCTGTGTGTGTGTGTATTCCACGAGAATCCACGAGATGCCATCAGATAACCACATTAGATTCCTCGACATTAGACTTTTATTTCAGGACGAACAGGTTTACTGGAACTACGAACCACGCACCGATAAGCCACTGCTCCCGCACGACTGTGCGCATTCAAAACTGGTTAAGAGGGGCATTGCAATATCACGCGTTTCTAACGCATTGTATTAGTATTGTCCTGAACGAATGGCTGCTAGCTTCAATGGACAAGCCCTCCGGCTGACTGCTTCCGAGTATATATCCCACTTGTGTACTAGGCAGTGTCGCCTAAGGCATCCTAAAATGGAAGTAATCAAAAAGCCTGGTGCCTTGCGGGCTTCTGGTGGGAAGCAGAAGTTTGCGATGATTCCGCACATTCATGGATTGTCACATCGATAAGAAATATTGCGCGAAAGGTGAACATTCAAGTTGTTTTTTCTGCTCCTGACAAGCTTGAAAAAATGTGCAAGATGACCAGTCCTGGCACCTCGCAGAAGATTGGGTACAATAAGAAGCACAGGGACGAGCTCGTAAAATGTGCGGTATCTATCGTGTATAGGACACCAGTTTCTTGTGGAGACTTACATAGAGCAAAGTGGGAGGTGTGTAAATGATCGCATCCGTGAACACCGCAGCAATCTGACAAACAAGTGCGAAGGGTTTCTTGATCTGCACTGTAGTAAGTGTGAATCGAATGATGACGGTAGTGCTGTTTCCAGTTCCCGCCAAAGCGGAAACTCCGGTGTAAAATCGAGCTGCGTGTCAACATAAGACTGAACCATCGTCACGAGAAGCAACTGCCAACTGACGCGTGAAATTATAGAGGCAGATATAATTGATAGTTTAGGGGATAACTGTGTCCAAGCAGTCGATTGCTTTAACTTCGAAAGAATTACGACGCTGGCGTCGTCACTGATTGTTTTGCTAGCTGCGCTTGCGTGATGATCGGCCACAAAATGCCTTTATATTCCGCGCTTAGTTAGCGCTCGTGTGTCTCAGACTTCTCTCATCGTCCTCATCTGGTTGTGCGCTTGAAGGTTTTGTCACGTTTTACCAATACCACGGTTGCTTAGTGGCTATAGTGTTGGGCTGCTGAGCACGAGGTAGCGGGATCGAATCCCGGCCACGGCGGCCCCATTGCGATAGGGGCGAAATGCGAAAACACCTGTGTACTTCCATTTAGGTGCACGTATAGAATCCCAGATGGTGCAAATTTCCTGTGTCCCCACACTACGAGTACATCATAATCAAACAATGTATTCGGCGCGTAAAACCCTGTCACCTAACTTTTTATTCAACGCGCCCAAATAGTCATGTTATTGAACTTAACTTAGAGGTGATGCGCAGGAGTCGCGCACTCTAGGTCATGCGTCCCTTCCGGCGAGGCAGCGTGTTTTCAGTTTCGGTATCAAAAACAACTATGTTGCGAGCTGTCATAGTTGCGCTTTGGCTCGTACTTAAAACGTCAGATTTTGCACGGACGCTCCTATGTATTTACATTATGCATACCTTCAGCTAGGCTTCTTACGTGGTCCAAGATTTCCTTGAAGTAGGCTTCTAAGTGTGGGAAACTTAACGCAAAGTCCATGGTCAGCGTTTTTATGAAGCAAAGCTTTTATATATATGACCACAGCTATATATGACCCCGAACCTCCAACAAAATGTTACGGGGAGAAGAGAGGTTTAAAAAATCATGAGCCCTTCCACTCTGTGAAGGTGGTTGACCAGCGAAGCTCTTTAGCACACGACACGGAGGTGACACATAATTTTGAACAAAGGTAGGAACTCAGTTATTGTCTTGATGCGTTGTCATCGTCACGAAAGGTACGCACACTCATTTATTGTTTTAATCGATCGTCATTATTTCACTCACAATTGCTATCACATTCCTTTAATGTCAAATCGATGCACGTACGCCGCTGGGTGGTCGGTTGGGCCGGATCGGTGTGGCATCGCAAGGGATATGTCTGCAACACGCAACACGTAAACCGCTCGCTTTTTGGTACCGACACGTCCACATTACAATGACTAACAACGACAACAAGGGCAGTGTCATCGCAGCTAATTCACGCAAAGTGAGTAGCCATGAATGAACGCTATGGGAATACGACAGACAGACAGACAACGAACTTTATTTAATCCTGAGGAGCTACCAGGACCTCCTAACGGGAGGCCATTGTAGCCGCTGGCCGCGCCCACGTAAAGGACAGAACGCCGTGACGCTCCGCTCTTTCCTGGGCCCTCTGGATAGCCTGGGCTTGTTTTCGGAGTACCGTGCTTCTGATGGCCTCCTCCCATTCGGCTTCGCTGGAGAGGAAGTCGTTAGGCAACGCGGGACATCGCCAGAGCATGTGAGCCAATGAACAAAAGGTTTCAGTGCAGTCGGGACAACTAGGGTCCACATCCGAGTACATCCTACTGAGGAATCCCCGCGACGGGAAGGATCCCGTCTGCAGCATTCTAAGTGTAGCTGACTGACCTCTACTGAGCTTCGGGTGAGGCAGAGGATAAATTCTCCGACCAAGTTGGTAATGTTTAGTGATTTCATTAAATGTGAGGAGTGGATCGTTCTGCTGAGGCCCTTCCTGCCCCTCCGGAGCCTCCAGACCGTCGCGGCGCGTGAGTTCTCGCGCACGGTCGTGGGCAAGCTCGTTGAGGTTTGGGAATCCCTCGAGAACGTTCGTCCCCACGTGTGCGGGGAACCACGTGATATAATGAAAACCGGGGTAAGCCCTTTTATCTAAAATAGAGGCCGCTTCTCGTGCGAGGTTACCCGACTCGAAAGCTCTGATTGCGTCTCTCGAGTCGGTGTAAATGTAGGAACGCTCTGTATCACACAAGGCCAGCGCAACCGCAATTTGCTCTGCTATACTCGCGGTGGCCGCTCTGACCGAGGCCGAGGACCGAAGCACCCCCCGCCCGTCTACAACCGACAGCGCGAACACTCTCCTGTTCCCGTACTGCGCCGCATCGACAAAGAGCGCGGAGTCTCTGTCATCTCTAACTGTCTTCAATATGGCTCGCGCACGGGCTTTACGTCTACCCTCGTTATGCTGAGGATGTACATTCCGCGGGAAGGGCCTCACCAGGTAGGTTGCCCTCGTTTCTCGTGTCAATGTTATACGCCGGTCCTCCATTATCCTAGGAGCCATGCCAACCTCGTCGAGAATTCGCCTGCCAGCTTGGGTCGACGATAGCCTAACCACCTGGGCAGTGACCTGTGCCTCTATGATCTCGTCTATGCTATTGTGCATACCGAGTTGATCTAGCCTGTCGGAGCTCGTGGCAATAGGCAAGCCTAGCACTTTCTTGATGCTCTTGCGCATGAGTGTATTTAATTTGGTCTTTTCCGTTTTTGTCCACACTAGAGCCGACGCCACATAGTTAATATGGCTCATGAGGAACGCGTTGTACATCCGAAGGAGATTGTCTTCACCTAACCCCTTCTTTCGGTTGGACACCCTAGCAATTAGCCGCAACATATTCTCTGTTTTGGCTGTAACGTGGGTAATTGTTCTGGCATTACAGCCCCTCGCGTCTATGAGCAGGCCTAGGATCTTAACTGAGTCGACTCTGCGAATTTTCTGCCCATTATTCGCGTATAATGCCACGGGTAGCTGGTTGAGGGGTGTCAGACCCCGAACCCCTTGCCTTGCGGGTCTGTAAAGCAACAGCTCCGATTTACTCGTAGACAGCTTGAGACCCGTGTCCGCGAGGTAAGCCTCCGTCTCGTCCAAGGCCGCTTGTAGAGCTTGCTCCATTTCAGCTAGGGAGCCCCTTGGGCACCAGATCGTGATGTCATCTGCGTAAAGTGCGTGATCTATGCCCTGGAGGCCGCCCAGCCTATCTGATAGACCCTTCATGACTATATTGAAGAGCAGTGGCGAGATGACTGATCCCTGAGGGGTACCCGAGCTCCCAATTCGTACACACTCGACCGAATCTGCCCCACCTGAATAGTAGCAGTTCTATTCATGAGAAAGGACCTGACGAAGGCTTGGAATTTGACTCCCACGCCTATCCCGGCCGTGGCTTGCAGAATGTATCTATGAAACACTGTGTCGAACGCCTTAGTGAGATCTAGGGCGAGAATCCCTCTCACGTCCCGGGTGCCGCTATCAAAGATTTGCTTCCTTAGCATTAGCATAACCTCCTGCGTCGATAGGCCGGGCCGAAAACCAACCATATTATGTGGGAAGAGGTTTTTGCGCTCTATGTACCCGGAAGCCCTGTTCAAGATCGCGTGCTCCGCTACCAGGCTTGCCTATGCACGAGGTTAGTGATATTGACCTCATGTTGTCCAAATGAACAGGTTTTCCTGGTTTAGGGATGAGTGTCACTATAGCCGACCTCCATCCGTCAGGCACCTGTCCTGTCTCCCGTACCCTGTTGACCTCCTTAGTAAGTAGTTCCACTGCTTTATCGTCCAGGTTTCGTAATAGCCTGTTAGAAACTTTATCCGGACCCGGAGCCGATCTGCTGTTTAAATTGTAGATCACCGCCCTGATCTCTGATTCTGTGAAAGGCGCGTCCAGTTCCTCTACCGTCGCGCACTCGATCTGCGGATAATCCTCGTCCTGCGTCGGCCCTATAGGAAGGTATCTATCCGCGATCGCATTCAAAAGTGACTCTTCAGTACCTCCCTCCTGTTTGTGCCGGTGTATGACTTTACTAAGTGTTTGCCTTTGATTATGCTTTGTCTGCGCGTCACCCAGGAGGTGCTTGAGGAGGTTCCACTTCCCTCCTGAGCGCATGGACCCGTCTACTGCCGCGCAGACCTCGTCCCATTCTAGCCTATTGAGCTCCGCACAATATCTCTCAATCTCTCTATTAAGCTCCGCAACCTTTTTCCTCAGCCTACGATTTAACCTTTGTGTTTTCCACCTCATCAGAATTGACGATTTCGCCTCCAACAGATGCGCTAGGTGCGGATCCATTCTTGGGACCTCCGCTTCTGTTTGTACTACCTTAGTAGCCCTCTCGACGTCCTCTGTTAGCGATTCGATAGCCTCGTCAAACGAGGAAAATGTGCTCGTTCGCTCCTTCCTAAGTTTCCTGAACTCCTCCCAGTCCGTGACTCGAAATACCCTGGCCGGTCGGGCTTCCACCGTCAATGTTACCGCTACTATGAAGTGGTCACTGCCCAGGTTCTCCTGCTTATTGGCCCACGTTACATTACCTACGTTCCTTACACAGGCCAAATCAGGCGTTGTGTCTCGCGCAACTGACGTGCCCAGCCTAGTGGGGAACCCTGGGTCCGTGATTACCGAAAACGCAAGATCATCCAGGATCCTCGCCAGGTTCTCTCCTTTTACAGTCCGTCTGACGTAGCCCCATGCATTATGAGGGGCGTTAAAGTCCCCAGCAACTATCAGAGGAGAGTGTTTGGCTATCGAAGTTGCCTTCCTAAGCAGGGAGTTAAACGTCTGTCTCTGGTCCGACGGCGGGCTATAGACATTAAGCACAAAGACGCTCTGCTTGAGACGCCCGTGCGGTATAACCTCCACGAAAAGGGCCTCCATCTTACCCCGTCCAGACTGGATTGGATGTTCAATAAAGGCTAGATTTTTTTTTATCATCGTAGCTAGTCCTCTGCCTCCCTCGTTCCTGACCGACACAGTGTTGAAGCCAGAAAGGGTAGGGTCGTCACATAGTGTTTCTTGTAATAACAAAATCTGCGGTTTTTCCACCTCATTCGCCAAAAATTGCCGTAGCGGAGCCTTGCGCCTTTGAAAACTAGCGCAGTTCCACTGCCATATTACGAGCTCTTTGTGATCGCCCGCCATGATGCTACAACAACATACCTTGCTCCACAGCCGGAGCAACCTCGGAGTGATTCACTGCCTTGCTTTGCGCTCGGACCTTGGCTTTGGCCTTAATCGCCGCCTTTTTTTCTAGTACGGTCACTCTTTGGACCAAAAGCTTTACGCTTTCCTGATTTTCTCTACTTATCCTAAGTAGTTCCTCCAACATCTTTTTTTGCTGGACCTCTCCCTCAGACGTTTCCGAGTCGCTCTCGTCGTTAGGAAGGGGGGCCTTGCGCTTTGCTTTAGTGAGCCCTACGCGGGGTATATGTTCGACTACCTGTGGCGTCTGGTCGCACGCCTCTATTTCAAAGGACTTTGGGTTTGCCTTGGCGGCTTTGAGTGGGCGTACCTCCTCTCTAAGCTCCTTAACTTCCTTAAGTAATGCGTCCACGTGCGACCTACTACCATGCTCTGGCGAAGCCAACCGCGTTACCTCCGTGGGTCTCTGTAGCTCCTTCTTCTTCTTCCCTTTGACACAATCTGCCCAGGTAGGCTCCTCCTGGATCCGCACGCTGGACACCGAGCGCCCTCTTGATCTGGATCGCTGCCTGATTGCACCGCGCTTCTGCGCAGCTGGCGTGCGAGAGCGGCTTCTTTCGGTGCTGCGCTCCTGCACAGCTGGCGTACGCGAGCGGCTCCTGCCGCCCGCCATGATGACGTCGGTTCCCAGCTTCAGCTGCTCGGCGCGTCGACGCCGCTGCCGCCGTCTTCTTCTGACAATATATGGAACTTGAAATTTGTCCCTACACTCTTTGGCCGCTGTGGGGTGCGGGCCACCGCACAAAGTGCATTGCGGATCGCACTGGTGATCTTCCGCCGGCGATCGTTTGCCGCAGGTGCGACACCACTTGCTTCCAGGGTTGGGACACACGTCAGCCCGGTGTCCCAGTCCTCCGCAACCGTAGCAGACTTCCGTGTGGCGTCGGTACAGCGTGCAGCGAAACATGCTCGCGCCGCATGCCACGTAGTTGGGCACCCTCATTCCCTCGAAAAGTACCACCACCGCTGTAGTGTTCTTGATCCGCCTGGCCTCCAAAGCGCCCGGATTCCGATAATTTACAATTCTCGCTCTGAGTTGAGCCTCGCTGACTTCCACGTCGACTCCTCTTATGACTCCTCTACTACGAGTCATTGCATTTTTCGCTTGCTTACGGGAGCATGAATGCGTACGGGGGTATGAGCCATTGATGATGATAGTTTTTGTTCACGGAGAACAAAAACGCACGGAACCCTAGCCATATATAGCTTCGCTGTAATATATTTACAGGGTAATTACAATGCATCCACTGGCATACAAAGCATACAACATGGAAGACAGTCCACGCGACATCAGCAAGCGTCGTCGTCTTCTGTACTGTCCTCAGCTTCGTTTCTGGCAGTGCTTGGTAATAGTATATATATATATATATATATATATATATATATATATATATATATATATATATATATATATATATATATATATATATATATATATATATATATATATATATTGACACAACTATATTGTAGCGGGCATGTGCCAGCGGGGACGAGATTGAAGCAGCGCAGGTTTTTAGGTTAAGCGTGGAGACGAAGCAGACGTTGTTGGTTTATTCTTGGCCAATCCCCTGCAGTAGATACGCGCCATCGAAGAAGGAAATCCAATCTCTTTGACGCCTGATAAAGTGTATTTGTTGATGGTGCTGCTCCGCATACTCGTCGATCCCACGTCGTTACACTGGTGGTGGTGCGGGTTATTCTTCATGCTTGGCACCCCTTCGCGCAGCCCATGATCGAGCCCGGAATCACAATCGCGCATCGAAACACCGGTCCACCGATGCAGCCGTCGCCTGCTAGGCCTAGCGCCCGAGTCCATTGCCCTGCAAAAAACCTAGTGAAATCGTTTGCCTCCTAAAACTATCATGGCCACCGCAGCTCCATCGCAAGTAACACTACAGAATCCCATGATTCCGGAGAGCTTTCATGGTGATGCCTTTGAAGACGTTCAAGATTGGCTAGACCAGTTCGAGCGCGTCGCCAAGAACAACCATAAGACCACCTCGGAGGACAAACTCTCGAGTGTCTATTTCTACCTGAAGGACAATGCTCGTACGTGATACGGCAACCGGGAGAGGAGCTTCACTTACGCCATTTCTATGCACAACTGGCTCAGAGCGGAGCGAGACAAGCTCAGCGCTCTCATCCGCAGAGTAGTCAAGGGGGCTCTCGGGCTACCCATCAGGACCCATACCGAGGATTTCCTCAAGCTGGGGGTGCATAACACCGCCGAGGAGATCGCCGAAGCCAAAGAACGTGCGCAACTCGCTCGCCTGAGCACCACAGCGGCAGGTAACCACATCCTCGAACAGCTGGGTTACCACCCTGTGGGATTCCCGATGGTCAGTACCCCGATCCCTAGGAGCATTCGAGACAAGTTAGAAGTGGCCCCTGTGCCCCGAAACCTCCATCCCGTCCACAACAAGGACAGATGCAAGGCCAGAGCAGCAGCCATCCTCAAACAGATCAAGCAACGAGACTTAGAGCAAGCTTCGTCGACGCCGCAGAGTACAGTGATATGGGAAGACCTTTGCCGTTGTTGTAGTCGACGCCAGCGGCAAAATTTCCAATAGCACCTCCATTCGCACTTCAGACTCCGGAGTTGCGAGCAAGCCGTGACCGCCCTCGCCCTACTAGACGGTCGTGGGTCCCAGATCTATAGCGATTCGAAAACGGCAGTTAGGGCTTTTCAAAAGGGTTGCATCGCCAAGCAAGCTGCTCGTCTTCTTAGCTGCTCGAGTCCATATGCTCTCACGCATGATTCAATCCACTTGTTTCCCGCTCACTTAGAATCGGTCGAGGGTGTTCCCCGGAACCTCAATGAGTCTGCTCACGAGGCTGCGCGTGAGCTCACCGACCGCGCTTCCCCTGTAAGGAGCGCCGACTCTCCTCCTCTCTATACGGCCACAGGGACGCTTCCGCTACTCACAACGAGATTATTAAATTCTTCTACATGTCTAAAAGGGTCTTTCCACCCCCTCACCCCAAGTTGAATAGGGCGCAAACCGTTTCGCTTAGACTTCTACAGACCAGCACATATCCGTGTCTGCCCGTTATCCACGAGGCTTACACCGACGTGTATCGTGACGACGCCTGCCCGTCCTGCGGGCAGACCTCCACTCTAGCGCACATGCTCTGGGAGTGCGAGTCGACATACCCCAAGTTCATCAAGGAGCAGTGGGACTCGCTTCTGCGTAGCCCCGCTCTAGAAACGCAAATCCTGGCCGTCCGGCGTGCCCGCGACCGAGCCGGAGGGCTAGACCTGCCGGTCCCGACGAGGGACTAGCCGGGTGCGCGACGAGTTCGCGTCCTCGCCGGACCTGCAATAAAGTTGCTTCACTCACTCACCCACTTTACCACGTGGGACGACTTCCACCCATAGCTGCTGGATATTTTTACAAGCACCAACAGGAGTGAAAATACGCAGCATCTCCTTGAAATCTGCATTCAAGAACCCAATGAGAGCGTTGCTATGTTTTCAGAAGACATGGCTCGTCTTTTCCGTAGGGCAGACCCCGACATGCCAGAGAAAAGAAAGCTGCGGTATCTCTTGCGGGGTGTGAAACAGCAAGTGTTTGCCGGCCTTGTAAGAAATCCATCGACAACAGTGGCAGAGTTCACAAAAGAGGCTACAGCCATTAAACGGGCCCTACAGCAACGATACTGCCAGCATGACATGAGTAACTCGGTGGCGAACATCCGTAAAATACGATGACGCCCCGACCACGTTCTCCTTCACCATCTCCTGCGCCCGACAATTCGCCGGCTCTTCGGAGTTTTAGCGACGCCACTAGGGACATGCCCCCTAGCCCTCGACGGGGAAACTAGCCGCAGCGAACACCGGGGGGTGAGGTTACCAGTACTGGAACTTCTCCACGTCCCCCATTGCCGAGGAACGACGATGACGAAGAAGACGCCGAATACAACGACGAATACGATGGATACAACTACGAAAGACGTAACTGACGTCGTCAGCGCCGACCTCATCGTTCTCATCGACGGCCACCAAGTAGCCGCTCTTGTTGACACTGGCTCCCATTATTCAATCATAAGCTTACAGGTCGCCGACAAACTAAGGAAAGTGAAGACACCATGGCACGGGCCCAACATAAGAACCGTCGGAGGTCACTTGATGACTCCTGTCGGGAAATGCACGGTCCGACTCTTAATCGCCAGTTCAACCTTCGTTGCCACCCTCGTCATTCTTACTGAGTGCTGTAAAGAACTTCTATTGGGCATGGATTGCCAATGTGAGTACGGCACTGTGATTAACATCCGCCACAGAAGCGTCACGTTTCGTACGAGCTCAGGTAATGTCACCCATGAGAAGCAACAACAACCTCGCTTATTGACAACTGCGGCATCGATTCTAGGAACCCTATAGAACAGAGACGTTGGTAGAATTCGCGGGAAAAGATCAGCTCCGAATTATGAATACTTTCTTCAGGAAGCGTAGCAACGGGTAGTGGAGCTGGCAAAGCCCTAATGGAGAAACAAGAAATGAAATAGATTTCATACTCTCTTCTGATCCCAGCATAGTGTAGGATGTCGAAGTCTTAGGTAGAGTAAAGTGCACTGATCATAGGTTATTGTGGTATAGGATTTCCATCAATATGAAGAGTCAAAGAGTAAAATTAGTCATGAAGAAACAGGCCAGCCTAGACGCAGTAAAGGTAAAAGCAGACCAATTGAGGCTGGTACTTGCAAACAAATATGCAGTCTTAGAACAAAGAGATGATGATGACAGAGAATTAAGCAATGAAACCGTAGCTAGGCTGGCTTCAGAGGCTGCAATTGAAGTGGGAGGCAGGGCACCAAGGCAACCAGTAGGCAAGCTTATCAAATAAGAAAGGACCTAATAAAGAAACGACAAAAAATGAAAGTGTCCAACTCCAGAGACAAGATAAAATTCGCGTAACTGTCAAAACTGATCAACAAGGCGATAATAAATGATATCGAAGCTATAGTGTGAGAAAGACTGAAGACGCCGTAAATATTTGACGCAGCCTGAAATCAGTGAGAAAGAAACTTGGCATAGGATAAACCAAGATGTGTGCACTGAAAGACAAGCAGGGTAATATCATCAGCAATCTAGAACAAGTAGTAAAGGCAGCAGATTTCTTTACTTATCTATACAGTACCCAGAGCAGCCACGCTACCTTCTTTCGAAGTAGTAATCAGCAGTATACAGAGGCTCCTTGTGTAACTAGCGATGAAGTTAGATGGACCTTGCAAGACATGACCCGGGGGAAAGCGGCTGAAGAAGACGGAAAAACAGTCGATTTAGTCAAAGACGGAGGAGATATGCTTGAAAAGCGTGTGACCCTTTAAACGCAATGCCTAACGACTTCAAGTGTACCAGAGAACTGGAAGAATGCCAACATTATGCTAATCCACAAGAAGGGAGACGTTAAAGAATTGAAATATTATAGGCCCAGTAGCTAAGTTCCAGTATTGTATAAAATATTCACCAAGATAATTTCCAATAGAATAAGGGCAATACTAGAATTCAGTCAATCAACAGAACAAGCTGGCTTCAGGAAGGGGTACTCTACAATGGATCACATCCATGTCATCAATCAGATAACCGAGAAATCCGCAGAGTACGATCAGTCTCTCTATATAGCTTTTATAGATTACGAAAAGGCCTTTGAATCAGTAGAGATACCAGCAATGAGGCATTACATAATCAACGAGTACAGGACGCTCATGTACAGGCGCCGACAAAAGTGGTATACTCCACGCAGACCACGCAGCGGGAGCCGGAGCAGCGGCACACTGCATCGCGGCCCCATCTACAGGCGGCATCTGGAATCGAGACAGCCAGTGGGGGCCCTTTATTATCGGCAGACATGATCCCAGATGCTGCCTGCAGCTTGGTGGCTGGATGCAGTTTGCCGTTGCTCCGGCTCCCGCTGCGTGGACTGCGTGGAGTATACCCCTTTTGTCGGCGCCTGTACATATCTTGGAAAGTATCTACAGAGACCCCACAGCTACCTTAATACTCCACAAGAAAAGTAGGAAGATACCTATGAAGAAAGGGATCAGACAAGGAGACACAATCTCTCCAATGCTATTTACTACGTGCTCGGAAGAAGTATTGAAGCTATTAAATTGGGAAGGCTTAGGAGCAAGGATCAACGGCGAATATCTCAGCAATGTTCGGTTTGCAGATGACATTGTCCTTTTCAGTAACACTGGGACGAGTTACAACAAATGGTGAAGGACCTTAACAGGGAGAGTGGAAGAGTGGACTTGAAGATTAATATGTAGAAAACAAAGATGATGATCAATAGCCTGGCAAGGGAACAAGAGTTCAGGATCGCCAGTCAGCTTCTATAGTCTGTGAAGGAGTACGTTTACCTAGGTCTATTACTCACAGGGAACCCTGATCATGAGAGGGAAACTTACAGAAGAATAAAAATAGGTTGGAGTGCATACGGCCGACATTGTCAGATCCTAACTGGAAGCTTAGCGTTATCATTAAAAAGAAAGGTGTACAATCAGTACATTCTACCGGCGCTAACATATGGGGCAGAAACTTGGAGACTGACAAAGAAGCTTGAGAACAAGCTAAGGAGCGCGCAAAAAGTGTGGAACGAAGAATGCTAGGTGTAACGTTAAGAGAAAGGAAGAGAGCGGTGTGGATCAGAGAGCAAACGGGGATATCCGGTATTCTAATTGACATTAAGAGAAAAAAAAATGAGCTGGGCAGGCTATGTAATACGTAGGATAGATAACCGGTGGACCATTAGAATAGGTGCCAAGAGAAGGTAAGCGCAGTCGAGGACAGCAGAAAACTAGGAGGGCTGATTAAATTAGGAAAATCGCAGGCGCAAGTTGGAACAGGTTGGCGCAGGACACGGGTAATTGGAGATCGCAGAGAGAGGCCTTCGTCCTACAGTGGACATAAAAAAAATAGGCTGATGATTTATTTATTTATTTATTTATTTATTTATTTATTTATTTATTTATTTATTTATTTATTTATTTATTTATTTATTGTACCTTCAAGGCTCGCAGGCGTTACAGAAGGGAGTGGAACGAAAAGAGCATGTACAGATGACAGGTTATAATAATAACAAAAATTTTTAAAAAATGCAGATTAACAAAAGTATTCTTCAATAGTAGTTCTAAAAGCGTATGTATCGGTTATATTAACAATTGAGGGAGCAGATGATTCCATTCATTGGTAGTTTTAGGAATAAATAAATAAAAAAATAGGTTCGTGCGACAATGTGGAACGCTCAATTTATGGTGATGGTCAGTACGAGATGACATGTACGCAGGTTCGGAGAGAAGTTCACTTTTTAATTTTGGATTGTAATAATGAATTTTGTGCAGCAGTGATAAGCGCGCTATCTTCCTACGGGATGAGAGGAGAGAGAGGTTTATAGTTGCCTTCACAGATGTTACGCTTGATGCCCGATAATAGTTAGTAAGAATGATACGTGCGCTACGATTTTGTATGGGTTCTATTGCATTTGTTAAGTAATCTAAGTTAGGGTTCCAGAAAGAAGAGGCATATTCAAGCTTAGGACGTATTAGTGTTTTGTACAAAAGTAGCTTTAAGTTAGCGGGGGCCATGGAGAAATTGCGACGGAGGTAACCAAGCGTGCTGTTAGCATTGTTAGTGATGTGGTTTATGTGTGTTTGCCAGGAAAAATTAGATGTTATGTGGACGCCTAAGTACTTATAGGAAGTCACTTCTTCGAGTACAGAGTTCATCAAGTGATAACTGGATAGGTCAGACGAAGCAGTATCGCGGAAAATCCTCATTAGTTTGCACTTTTGGCTGTTAAGTCGCATTTTTCAAGTGTCGCACCAGTTAATTACCTTGTCTAGATCAGATTGCAGTTTTAGAGCGTCAGAATTTGATGATATTACTCTGTAAATGACACAATCGTCTGAAAATAACCTCATGGAGGACTCTACACAGTTAGACAAATCATTAATCTAAATGAGAAAAAGCAAGGGTCCGAGAACAGAACCTTGCGGAACCCCGGAACTGACATGACAAAGCGAAGAGTCAAAATTGTTAGCAGAGAAAAAATTGTGTTCTATTGAATAAGAAGTTTTCAATCCATGCGATAATATTACGGTCAATGTTGAGTGTATTTAAGTTTAGACAAAGTAACTGGTGAGGGACGAGATCAAATGCTTTAAAAAAGTTTAACATGGTGTCAATCTGAAATCCATTATACAACGCGACGCAGATGACATGTGTAAATGAAATAAGTTAAATATCACAGGAAAACGATTTACGGAACCCTTGCTGACAAGATGAAAAGAATGAATTTGTTTCTAGGAAGTTAATGAGATTTTAGTATAGTATATGCTCTAGAATTTTGCATGGAACACTTGTTCGAGAAATCGGCCTGTAATTTAAGGGTGAATGCACGTTGTCAGACTTAAATAACTGAACCACCTTGCCGACTTTAAAATCCTTTGGTAATGAGCACGACAGAATAGACTGCGAAAAGATGTTGCACAAAATTAGGGAGGAGTGCACTTCAGTATTTTTCAAAAACTTGTAATTAATGTCATCTATTCCTGACAATGACGACATTTTTAATTTACGAATCAAGTTCACGACACCATGGTAATCAATTAACAAGGGCTGCATGTGAGGAAAATTCATCTTAACAACTTTAGGTAGAGAAGTACAGGGTAAGACGTTATTCAAAAATGATTTAGAAAACACTTAATTGAGTACAGAACAACATTCTTCTTGCGGAACAACAGCGCCATCTACATCAGTTAACGATATTGTTTGACATTCGGAACCTTTGACAATTTTCCGAATTTTTTTAGAATTTTCAATCAAGAGAGATGGAAGTGTATTGTAAAAGAAAACGCGTTTAGCTTCTTTGACTGTCTTTTTAAACAGTGAAGCAACTTGCTGATACGCACGCCAGCTATCAGTTGTGTTCCGTTTTCTAGCTTGGCGAAACAGCCGCGTTTTTCTGTTCAAGATACGTTTCAAAGATACATTAAACCACGCTGATCGATGGTTACACCGAACAACTCAGAAGGGTATGGATTTTTGTACTAATTCACTAACTTCATTTTTAAAAAGCGACCAGTTCTGTTCAACGCTTCGAGCGTAAAAGTGCGGGCATATATTCTTCTACAAAAGCTTCAAGTTCTATGTTCATTGATGCGTAGTCGGCTTTACTGTAGTCTCGAATGTATTTTTGTTTGCTATTGGGACGGTTTACGTTTTCTTTAACCTGGAAATGAATAAAACAATGATAGCTAAGCCCTGGCGAAATACTTAATGAATTAACAAGATCGGGAGCGGTAGTCAAAACTAAGTCGAGAATGTTGCCACTGGTTGCTGTAGTTCGAGTTGGTTGAGTAATCAGCTGAGTTAGAGGGAAATCAAAACAGAAATAGAGAAATGCCTTGCATCACTGGATGAGTCGGATGCAGTTGGCACAGGATATGCCCAGTTTATGTTGGGGTAATTGAAACCCCCATTAAAAAAATTGGCGAGTGTGGAAACCTTGTTACGATGGTATTAAGCAGGTCATGAAGTTGAGCGCAAAACGTAGAGGAAGCGCTCGGTTGCCTGTAACTTGCGCAAAAGATAACATCGTGGTGGTTTATTCTAATTCCTGCGCAGACTGCTTCTAAACCGGAAAAAAGGGGAATGTGAAACGAATTGAGCCTGTCTGCCACTGCGATAAGCACGCCGCCACCTAGTATAGTACCACGGTCACACCGATAGATACAATAATGTTGTTGGCATTCAAATACTTCTTTGTTGAATATCTTTGAAGATAGCAGGTCTCTGTTAAGGTGAGAATCTTGGCAGTGCACGCATCGATTAGGGAAGATATGTCATCACGTTTATTTACAACACTACCAATGTTAGAAAAGGGCACATTGATATCAGGTGCAAGGCGGTGTCTGTCCGAGTTTAGCTAAGTAGGAGGTGTCATGCGCAGAAGATGGAACGACGGCTTGGGAAGGATGCAAGGATGATTCATCAGCCTCGATTCCGGACTCGATTTCACAGACACTGTTAGTAGATGGGTGGTACATATAAGCCTTCTTTTTGATTATCAATTTGTTGTGTCGTACTGAAGATTGTTCCCGCTAGCTTTTTCCAAGCTCGATTAGTTTTTTTTCGTGTTGTGCGGGTAGATATGCAGAAAGCTTCACTTACAGTGATACCTGTCGTTCTCATTTGGGATTTTGAGGAAAATATTTCGCTTTTTTGTTTTGAAACTGGTGAACTTCGTTATTATTGGACGGAATTTATTTGGCGAAAACCTTCCCAATCTGTGGTCACGAGATATGGCCTCATTCGACAGTTCCATTTTGAGCGCTGAAGAAATGATGTCCCGCACTTTTTTATTATCACAATAAGCCCACGTTTTCTGTCTGCTCATCAGCAAAGCCATAAAATATCAAGTTATATATATATATATATATATATCTATATATATATATATATATATATATATATATGGCCACAGCCGCAAGCGCAAAAGGTTTTTGCACAGAGTTCCCTATTCGTCGGTTGAGCGAAAACCCAACGCGCACGGAAGGGTGACGTCAAATGGCGATGGAGTTGGGAGGCCTCTGCATCACCTGGGAGGTGTCACTTGGCGGCGGATGGAAAAACGCATGCACTAGAGTTACTGTATCTACAGTATCTCGTTTGTTGATGAGGACACCTTTTGATGCACCGTTTCATCTTACCAGCTCACTTAAGCTTCCCTTATACCGATTCCCATAGTGCGTGGGATCTGCATGATTTTGTATTTACAGAAGCAATCCTTCACTTGCGGGTTGCTCAAGAAACCACGTACTAATTAATTCCCGTATTAATAAATCATTACTTTTTAATTTTTGTATTTCCAGAAGCAATTATTCACTTGTAGGTTGCTGAAGAAACCACGTACGAATTAATTCCCGTATTGATAAATCTTTACTGAAGTAAAAATTTCATTTCATTTTGTATGAATGTAATTTGCATAGCCGAATGCGCATTTCAGCCAGTCGTTCTAATTTTCCATGATGTTTAATAATGTTTGTGCCTTTCGCGATTAGAGAGAGAGAGAGAGAGACGAATTAGATGTGAAATGCGGAAGGTTAACCTGCAGATAAACATGCAGTTTGCTAACCTGCACGGGGAATGGATAAGGGGAGACACGAAGATAAAGAATAAAGAGAGAGAGAGACGAAAAAAAGAAAAAAAAGGAGAACGTGGGAGTGTTGCAGTCGTTCAACTGGGTCGCTCGACCGGAGAAACTTCCGTAGCGCCTTCATCGCCACCTAGTGTGAAGACCGCATAAGCCGGCCCTCCGTGGTCGTCTGCTCGGAAAGCGGCCGATCCCCAAGAGGCTCCAGCGCTGTCGCGAGCAGTTGTTTCTTAGAGCAGTAGTGATGACAATCACAGAAAGCATGTTCGGTGGTTTGATCGCTACCGCAGTCATCACAGGCAGGACTGCCAGCCATTTCTATGCGGCAAGCAAGTGCGTTCATGAAAAATACTCCAAGCCACGTGGTTGGTAGAGAACAGTTGTCTCGATTTGGGATAGTCTAGATGGAATGCGGAGTCGAATGCGGTGCAGGCGAGTAGGCAGGAAACGTGGCGTGTTCCACATGGATCGTGTGACATCACACGCGAATATAAGAAGCTCTGTTTCCGTATCGGTTCTTCATAGCGGGATGGGTTCCTTCACGGTCATCTTACCGTGGCCTTCTTTTATTTTTTTCTTTATTTATTCATCGATACTGCAGGTTTTCTGCAGACCCATAAAGGTAGCGGGCATACAACATCACAGGCATCTAATAAGATGCAAGTTCCCAGAAAAAACAAGCATGATATGAGGAAGACGGGAACTCTTTTCATATAGTAACTACATCAGTAATATACACGGTGTCCCACATAACTTGAGCCAAGAATCTAAAAATGAAAGGCGCGTCGGAAGCAAATTGAACCGAACGTATACTATTTGCAATAGCCTATAGTAACTCAGACATTTTTTCCCCCTGAACTCACTAATTAATTAACTTTAATTACCCAACTTCTTAATTATGGCTGAGGACCTTAAGTATGATAGGCAGATTTGTAGAGCACCTTCAGAAACCACCGGTCGAGTTGTTTCCTTTACGATACGTCTCACGTAGTCCTTTTTTCCGGGTTGCAAAGAAAGCCAGCGAAATATGAAAGAAGTCACGTGACGGAGCGCTTGCGCAGTGGTATCGTGCTGCTCTCAAGCCTGCGTTCGGTGAACAAGGTCGGCTCCCGTCGGATGACGGCGGAAATGCATGCTGCTGGCCGAGCGCTGCTGATGAGCTAACGAACTCCCTGCGGCTTCCTCGTCGCCAGTCACGATGCAGCCGACCTTGTTCACCGAACGCACGCTTGAGAGCAGCACAATACCACCGCGCATACGCTCCGTCATGTGACTTCTTTCATATTTCGCGGGCTTTCTTTGCAACCCGGAAAAAAGGACTACGTGAGACGTATTGTAAAGGAAACAACTCGATCGGTGGTTTCTGAAGGTGCCCTACAAATCTGCCTTTCATACTTGAGGTCCTCAGCCATAATTAAAAAGTTGAGTAATTAAACGTAATTAGTGAGTTATGGGGAAAACAAAAAATTGTCTGAGTTACTATAGGTCATTGCGAATAGTATGCGTTCGGTTGAATTTGCTTCCGACGCACCTTTCATTTTCAAATCCTCTGCTCAAGTTACGTGGGACACCCTGTGTATTACCTACATTGTTTGACTTCGCGTACACGAAAAAAACAAATCTACCACTAGAAACCACATGCTACACACGAGAAAAGAGATGTACAAACAAAAATAGTACAATAGAACACTACAAGATACTTTCTGCACTTTTGCATGAAAAGTAGCTATACAGGCTCCATCAGCTGCTCCACAAATGAACAAAACCGATCTAGATTTGGACAATTTACAGCTTCGCTTGTGGTAGCGCGTTCCGAGCGTTCACAGCTAGAGGGAAATAGGAATATTTCAACTTATTGCAATGGAACTGAATGGCCGGATGCATTTGCCGCGGTTTGTCCGACTAGAGCGACGGCCAGGCGGATGTATATAGTCGTCTTTACTGATTTTAATGCGACCGTAAAAGAGAAGATAAGAAGACGTCATAGAAGCAACATAACGCCCGCAAGACAGAGTTGTAATGTGCGCTTGATTGCGCATGTCCGTTTCACTGTCGTACCAAGATTATTTGTAATAGATAAACCTCAGAGCCCTATTCTGTAATCTTTTCAAATTTGTCGCGAAGGTACTTTTGATGAGGGTCCCACACTATACTTCCGTATTCTAGAATAGGTCTGACCAGGGTTTTATAGGCAGTTAGTTTAACGGCTGGAGGCGCTTTGTTCAATTTTCTGCGCAGAAATCCTAGTTTAAATGCTTTGGCACATGTATTGGTAATGTGCTTATCCCATTTTAAGTCTTGTGAGATTGTGACACCCAAGTATTTTACTTTGTCAACTTGTGTAATAGCAGCTTCATCGGCATGTTCGTTGCCCATAATGCCGCAGTTGCCCGGATGCCACTTAAAAGGGGCGTAGTGTCCTTTCTTTGCTATTTGGTGATATAATTGTCTTGTTTCCCGCGCAATCGATCTTGTGGTCCATGACATAGGGCGGATAGCAGAGATTGCAGGGCTGCCTTGGAATCGGTAAACATGCTCCATCTTCGTGGTAGTTGAATGAATCATACGAAGTGCTCTGCGAAGTGCAGAAAGCTTTGAAGCAGTCGACGCTGTCCGATGATAGGTTTTAAAAGTAATGATGACGGCATTTGCGGGAAAGGTCACAGCTTCTGCGGATCCACCCACTGTTGTCCAGCCATAAGTGTAAATCGGAAAATGGTCCTTTTAAATCTCGGGCAGCATGAGTAGAGATAGTTGCTTGAGAGGGCGTGACGAGAATCCTGCTATCGCCCGAATCCCAGGCACTGAAAGTCGAATTTTTGGTCGAACCAAACACCGAGGAGGTGCCAGAAGTCCGTAGGCAGGCGTATTACCTGCAGGGAGGTAGTCACGGTAAAGCGATATCTTCTGACAAAGAGAGGCACAAGGACGTTCTTCTGGCATTGAAGCAAGCTTGTGGGAAAGAGAGGCGGCAAGGTGGGCTCTCGGTACTTCCAAAAGAGATTTCTTGAATGCTTATGTACCCGGAGGGGGGGGAGGGGCGAATAAAAAAAAAGAAGGATGTGGGGCAAGTTCGCTCTTTTTCTCTCAAAACATCCATTTCTTCGATTCGAGAGTACATCCAACATAGCTGAGTGGATTTACTCGATTATTACGGGGCTAATGCAAGCCAATAGGCGCGCGATTACTGTGTGCCCTTTGGCCATTTCGGTTATAAGTAGAAAGATATAGACATTGTTTTGTCTGGTCGGCGTTTTATCTTGCTCTAAAGTTTCAGTCACGTGGTTCTGTAAATTTCTGCCTGAGGCCATGCCTACAGGCTACATTCCCCGACCGTCTCATAAAGGCACTTTATGCATTTCACGCTGCTGATAACTACACTAAGTGGCTTGCTCGCCGGAACCACACTAAGTTTGCACGTTCAGTGAAAAACTGTCTGTGCCTTGCTGACATTTCTATGGATTTATGCACACAAACCCGCGAGTTGATCAATAGTCAAATTAACAACTTTAGGTGGTCCCTTTCCTGAAAAAAAGTAAATACACGATTGTTATTTCATGCAGTCGCGTTAAAGGACACGGACAGATTACATTAAAACATCTGGAGTTGCTTCGTTGTGAAACAACTTGCACAAGCTTCAGCAAACCTTACGGCTTATGGCTGATCAAAACCACAGGGTTCCTTAAAACTTGGGAAAAAGACCGAACAAGACTTCTCACCACAGTAAAGCCATTTTTATGAACCAAAGATTGAGAGCATATGAAAAGGGGAAGATGGGAAGGTTAACCGGAAAAGCGGCTGGCTACCCCACACAGTGGGAGAAGGGATAAAAAGAGGAGAGAAAGCTGAGGCTCCCTGAACAGATTTGCTAACAAGGAAGTGTCGTTTTGTTAAAACGCCATCACACAGGTCCGGCGTTAATCTTGAGAAACGCAATCGCAGCTACAGATGCTTAGTACGCCCGTGAACACTATGCATTCATGTATGGATCCCTTACAAATCTATGATTCTATGAATCCTGCTGTATCCTGTGGCGTGCTGCTATCATCCCGTGCACGCAGAGTTATTTCTGCCTCTTTTTTAACCTCATCGGAGGCGGTGTACAGCATGTGGGTGCTTCACACGGATTCCTGTTGTGAAACATTCATAATCTGTCTCTCCCGCGTCCAATACCTCCTGCATTCAAGATTGAAATATTAGCCCACTGCTGCACGCAACCACTCGGCCAGTGCAATTAGACCTGCGGCTATACCTGTATAGTTGAGTAGAAAGGGCTGAGCGGACACTGAGCGCCCTCTGGCGATGTCATATAAGGCGAGCATGTATAGTGCATCCAACTCACCAACGGCGGCAACAGGAAGCGGCACGCTGTACGTTTGTTTCTCGGTCGAAACTATTGGTCGGTTTGTTACACATGCACAAAATAGGGCAAATAAAAATTTATTTAAAAAGATGGATAGAGGCGTAAGGCCAACGTTGAAGCGCGCCCGGCAGCACCGACGGTGTCCCCTAAGCCTAATTTTAATCAGGCCAGACGCTCATTAGGGATTAGCGCGGTGCCGGCCCTGGGTCGATGTTGTGGCAAGCGCGCGACCTGCTGCTGCACGAGTACTAAACAAAGCAGTTCGTGCGCTGGAGGCGTGCACAGCCGCGTGCGTGGGGTTACTTTAAAATTAGACCGACAAGGAGACACGCTCACTACGCGGCTATGCGTTGCGTGATTACGGGCTTCATTAAGCCTCCGCTGGAAGGGAGGGTGGGGCGCGGTGCCAAGAGCCGGTGCGACCGGGCCGGAGTGGAGCGACAGAAGAAGAAAAAATACAGGAAGCAGCGAAACTAAGGGGGGAAAAAACACAGAAAGGGAGGTGGCGTTGGAGGGCGGAGGAGGACGCTCTTGGCATACCCCGTTCAGTGTCGTCCTGTGCCAGGTCACGGAAAAGGGGAGGTGAATGACCGCCCCAGCGCTCGGATAGCATCCTGCGCCGCTCCCTTTCTCTCACGTCCTGGCACTTTTTAATCTGTATGGGCGATCCTGTTCTCCGCAAAGTTCAAGAATTAAATATGGATTCACCAAAAAGCAGACGGCGCCGAACTTCAGACAAGCTCCTGATAACACTTCTTCTTAGGTGACGTTTTTCTTTTGCTCGTTGGCGGGCTGCCTTCCTCCATTGTTTTCTTTTTCTTTCTTTCTTGCGCTTTAGTCAGTGTTTATGAGATGACCTAAACAAATTGGCGCCTTCCACAGGCTTCTGGTGTTGTGCTCCTTATTTCTCTATGCACGCCAGACGTCCCGAAACGACGCCTCCCTCTTACGTCTTCACAGGCGTGGAAACCATCGACGACCATAATCTATAACAGTGGGAGGGGAAGGGAGAGTGACGATATGGGCCCTGCGGAACAGAGCTGTTGGGAGCTGAGAGAAGGCGAGAGGGAAAGGCCATTCGGCGTAATAGATTCCGCTGTTTTTTTTTTTTTCCGGAAGTCAGCCCATAACCCAGGCGCCATAAACCTGCTAATTACGCGGTGCTATTTAAAAAAAGGAAATAATATGAAGAAAGGACAAAATTGCGAAGCAGTAAAAGAAGGGAAAATGGATTTACGTTAAAACTGATGAGGGAAGAAAAAAAAAAATTGCAGGGCCATGAAATACAGGGAAGCGCTGGGCAGGGGGAGAGGGCGAAACCTACGCCCTTAAAGGGCAGGTGTGCGACGGCATCAAACGAACGACGCGGTTGGCTCGAACACGAGTCGGAGTGCCGGGCGTGGGGATGGAGGGGGAGGAGGAGGAGGCTGTGGACGATATAGAAACGAAGAGGCAGTGGTAATGTTGGGAAATGGGGGGAGAGGGCGCACGTCACGGCTGCGTCACGGGCCGCACGCCGTGGGCTCCAACGCCTGCAGCGACACGACCGCGGTCGCTTTTGGGCCCCTCTCGGCCCGCTGGGGTGAACAAACGTTAAGTAGGACACCAGCGCGCGTGGCGCATATCTGTCCCTCTCTCCCTGTCGTCGCGCATCTTCGCGCAGGTAAATCGAAGCAGTAAGAGTGCACCTCCCCCCTGCTCCCTTGCCCCATGGCGGCCCACTGCTCGCGCGCGACTATAATTAGCCCCCTCGCCGCGCCCCTTCCCGAAATATTCTGCCACGCTTGGCCCGGGACGACAATTCGACACCGATGAGAGTTCGAATCCGTCGACGCGCGGTCGGTGCGCGCGCGCTGCTTCTTATCGCGTCAGGTCGGCGCGGGTGGGTATTTGAGCTTGCTGACAAAAGACGCCAGAGCGCTCCAGCGTAACGCGTTAAAAACACGTGGATGAGGAGGCATATGGAAAAGATGAACACACCGAAAGATAAATTACATCTTATCCAACGATACATGCCTTATTCAGCATCGATGTCAATACACATCCATAGTACCTGCCTCTACTAAATGACATAGGCCCTTTAGGACGTAATTACAGGCTTATACTAGGTTGTTCTTTTTTTAATAAAAATATATTCTGCTCTGGCCTGCTGGCATTTGTACTGATAAAACTGTTTACTCTTGTACATTACTCTACATCTGTTGTGCTGCATCGGGTATATTATACGATGCGCACAATTTTCCTGAACAATTTTGTGGACTTTCCGCATCTTTCCTCCGTATGCTATCCTGCCACATGCTCCCTCAGTGTGTGTGCGTGTATGTGTGTGTGTGTGTGTTTGTGTGTTTGTGATGTCCCACAAATACAGCTAACAGCGCACAAAAGGAATGTCATCTATCTGCCTTTTACCCACGGAGATAACTACTTTACCACTATATTGACATGCAAGGGGTGGAGCCAACTTTTAGAAACGAGCGTTCGATGCGGTGGGTGCAGATTTATTGCTTGTATGTTCGTATTCGTGCCATTTACATACATACATACATACATACATACATACATACATACATACATACATACATACATACATACATACATACATACATACATACATACATACATACATACATACATACATACATACATACATACATACATACATACATACATACATACATACATACATATCCAGTGGATCGAGTTCCGTAACAGATGGCGCAGTACGAGAGCCGATGGATACAAACTGTACAAAGAAACAAGGCGACTTGCTACAGAATAAATAAAAAACGAGAAAAATAACAATCAGCATAGCTGAGAAATGCTTGTGGCGCACCACGGTAACGCGAGCTCACGCAGAATAAGCGCACGAAACGAGACAAAGAACGCTGTAAAGAAGGCTAAAATGTATTGATAACTCGCCTGAATAATTATCTTGTTTTGCTGAAGGTCACTACATCATTGTTAGACATAACATGGGCATCATTCACTGCACTCGAACATGCAGTTAATGTAAATATATCGCATCTGGAATATAGCGTACAGTAGACGAGGAACTCCATTTTAACGTCGCTAGTTTCAAAAATTGTTCATGTTGAGTGCCTGTACATTACACTCAATAAACCTCCTTGCGCTTTGTCGTGGAGTCATCAAAGCAAGTGAGACCTTGTTTATCTTAATTTTGCGCATTTGCTGACAACTATTCTTGCAATAACTAGAAGCGAATTTATCTTCTTAGTGTAGAAACCACTAGTCATCGCTTCCACGGATACGTACATTTGATCCCATTATCAAGCCACGGCCGAACATGTGGCATGTGATTGCATTGCATAAAAGTAACAGTGCAAGCGCGTAATTCGTATACCACTCCGCTCGAAATTATATGAAAAAACATAACGAAAGACTACATTAATCATTGACTCCAACGCATACAAAGGCATAATTTTTGTGGCTTAATGTTGCCCAATTCAAGAGGACAAATCCCGAAGGCACCAGCAACGCTTAAAAACCAACCACGAAGGACATCCGCAGATACCTCTAACACACCAAGCACTTGCCATAATTTATGGCCATAAATGAAGGCATTACAAATTCATCAGATCACTGGACCGCATTGCCGTCGAGTCCGGGCCGCCACAATATTGAAGGGCTAGTTAAAACCACTTCGGCTTGCTTTAAATAAATACGGCGGGGCCTTGGTGTACAATTTGTCTGGATCGACGTCCATAGTGGTAGCCAAGTGGAAAGTGCCCCGAAGGCGAGGATGTGCGCGCGCTTATGGACGAGCCGTGACACGGATCCAGTCATAACTGCCTACGCGCCACTGTCGAGCCGCTTCGCACGAAACGAGCGCGGTGAAGCGTCAAGTTCACAAAGCGCCCCGCCACGTGGAGTGTTTGGCAGCGCTGCGCTGGTGCTTTGGCGGAGCGTGAATCCTTCGAGCAGGGATAAAAAAGTGACCAGTATGACAGGCAGCCTTGTCTTAAATGGGCGGGTTTAAAGCTTCCGATCGTAACGCTAGGCCGCGCGGTATTTGCCGATCGAGAGCCATGCGCTCGCGTAATGGCGTTTCATTTTTGGTCGAGTGTACATACAGAGAATGTGCAATCGTTCGTACGGCTCGCTGCACCGTCAGATAGCTTATATTGCAACAACTTATATATAGCTAGCTCTCAGCGTCGCTGTCGTGGCTGTGCGGGCGGGTAACATCAAAGTAGGAGTTCTCGATGCCGCATTTGCGGCTGATGGGAGTGTTGACAGCGGTGTTACCAGTCCATTTGTGAGCTGGTGAAAATAGCACGGCCCAGCAAGGTTACGACGCGTGGGATGCCTTGTCGGGCCGCGGTTCGGACGTCGGTGTTCAGACTACGTTTACGGCCTTTATCTCCGACATGGGATTTCCCCGCGCGGAATAACCGCGCCATCGCACCGCAGTTAGTGTGATTTTAGTGGTCTAACTTTGTCATTATCGTTATGCTGAGGAATTGCGTTTCCGTGTGTGCCAGCGTGATGAGAGGCGAGCTATATTTGTGCACTCGATGGGCTGAAATAAGTATGGAATGACTGATGCGCTTGTAATTCTGGAATTCGAAAAAGATATATAGAAAAGTAAACGCTCTGTATGCTGCTTGAGACATCGAAGCGCGAAGACAAATATGCGACAGGACCAGAATATCACGACGTAAACAAATTTTTCCGTGTCCCAAGTTTACTTAGAACGTTGCGATGTTGGATCCTGTACGTTGCCATGCAGCATGCTCGCCTTGCTGCTAGCAACTGCTTATAAGTTAGAATACAGTGTTTACTGGAAGAGATATGCTGGCAGCACATAAAGAAGGAACATCACCGTCGCATCATATTTGCGGGGCGACGATGAGCACTATTGGGCTTGGTGAAGCCCAAAGAGGTACTCATGATATACTGTATGGTTTAAGATATGCCCATCTAGGGTGCACGAGAAACACTGACCGTCTACTTGATGGGCTGCAGGACGTAGAAGGCAATTGACACGCGTCGATGACATAGAAAATGACATTTATGGAGGTTGTGCGACGGTTCGCGAAGGTAAATGAATGCCTCCGGTGAGTAAGGCCGGCGACTCACGCACACAACGGTGTGACGATCGAAGTACCTGACGTTGAAGTGTTGAGTTGCCTTTTTGTCGTGGCACCCAGGTGGAAGAAGCGTCTTGCTGACTTTCGGCCTACAGCTTGAATACAGGGCAGCTTTGTGGTGGACTGCTGCATCGTTTCGACGGCCTGGTCGCGCCCACATGGGACAACTGTCACGCTCACGGAGTCCAGAGCCCTCGCGACCGGTCGAATACGGCTCGCGTTATTCCTCAATCAATTGGCGCAACCAATTCTTTGGGGTCGGCCATGAATCGGGTGGTGCAAGGGTACAAAAAGAATAGTAGTCTTGAGAAACATAATTTGAATAAAAAAATGCTAATTACAACTAGAGAAAATTAATCTTTACTTGTCGTATATGTGAAATTTATTGTATCTACTTATTATAGAAATAAAAATGTCAGTTACAAAAGAGAAACTAAACGGACACTTTTAGCATTGAATTATTTTTGTCTTGCGCAGAAAATTGTGGACGGCACCACAAAAGTTTTTGTGGCTAAAACCCAGTAAAACCACCGGGAGAGTCAACGTCTAGCGAAGTTGCCGTAATGGTTCTTGCAACTGAGCTGTCCCGCCTCTACTCTACCACGATACTTCTTCTAGTTTATCCACTATGTACCTGAATATAATAAAGACCTGTTTGCAGGTACCACGAGAATCTGATTCATGGTTTATCTTATTACCGTTATCTCTCTTGACCACCGAAAGTTAGCCTTAGAGGCAAAAAAGGGGTGATGGTTTTGAAAGAATAAACGAAAGAAAATAAGCATTCCCGATGCGGCTGCTCCGTTAGAGTCGCTACCGGTTGGTGCACGTTCGTGCGTTGTCATGCTTCAGTGTCTCGCTCTGTCTAGTTTCTCCAGAAAGGGCTTGTATCGAGGTCGAATTTCAAGACTTAATGACAGCGAAGTTGGCCGCTTCTCCCCATATCCAACAGCAGCTGCAGGCATACAGTGCATTTGATTACACCCTCATTGCACATTGATGATGAGGTTACTTTCAAGATTCTCACTGTGAAGAATTACCCAGGTAGCTTTCATCACCTTATTCTCCTTTGTCTAGGACGACCACTTCATCCTCCCTTGGTCCTAATGACTGGCTATAGTGCGCTAGTGCGACTCTCTCTCTACCGCAATGTTCAGTTGCCTCGAACGTACTTTTCGTCAACCGGAGTTCTCCCTGTGAGATGCCGAGCGTGTCGCAGGTTGAATTCCCTCCTTCGAACAAGCGCTCGTGTTGCTGATTTACCAGCAAAGTGGGCCGGGATAATGTAACGATTCTGCAAGGTGGAGAGCTCGGCTAGATGGTATGGTTCCAGTTATACATGACAGCGCGACAGACGAAACACAGAGAAATGAAAACCTCATGAAACCGCTCGTCCTGTGGTTTTCTTTTCACTGTGTTTCATCTGTCGCGCTGTAAAATGCCCGTGTAACGATTCTATTCCAATCCTTTGCTTATCCGCGCTTTGCCGATGGCTTAGCCTATCACAACAATCGACTTTTCGTGAGCGGTGGATGAAAATAAAGCAAATATAATCGAGTTACAGTAATCGTTCATTACGCCGGCCCTACTCTCAGTATATAGAGGTGTCGGGTTTACAGATCCGTCAGTGGCGGAGACATATTTCAAAAAAATAACGCAAAAGACACAGCCAGGGGATCTCGAGGGGTGGTAAGGACGTGCTTAGGCCCCTAGTTTATTTTCTGTGTGAAAAGAATTTGCATGCGTTAGTAGCAAACAAAGAAAGGTACTTCACTGTCATGAATTCTGACATGTATTCACAAAAGTCTGAGGATGCAATTCGGAAAAATTTCAAAGGTGTAAAGGGTAAGGCTGCGAAAGTCAAGCAGCAAGCACTATCTTTGTTGGGAAGAATGAATTTGAAACGTTTAGCGACCAGCGCAAAGAAAGCAAACATCTTGGAACTACAGGTTTCCTTTACTGTGAAATCGCACAAGGATGACATGCCGTTCCGTGCCATAGTCTCGGAAAAGGGCAGCTGGCAGTTAATTGTGTCGTGATTTCTACAGAGGACTCTTGTGCGCTTAACAATAGTTGATCCTTTCCGCATAGCTAATTCGGATACTGTGTGCAAGTACCTGGAAGACAGTTCCTTGAACATCTGGTGTGCCTTCAGCGTAGATGTGGAAAATTTATATAACTCTCTTCCACACGCCCAAGTTATGAAATGTGTTAAAGACTGCATAGCGAGGGGGTCCGTATATACAAAAATCAGGGGTATGCACTGGCTCTTGCGTAGCGCCTATCATTAGTGACAACAGAACTGCTTGTTGGCCTAGTTTGTGCTTGCTAAAAGACATGTTTTTTGCCGCAATTGAACACTCACAAAAGAAAGACACATAAAGACAACACAGGCGGCACTTCCAACTGATTTATTTTGGGCTGTGACCCAAGAATATATATATACATAGACGCATGCGCTGGCTGTTCACAGATCTACGCTACCCAGCGGTCAAACAATCTAGTTTCTGATTTATAGAGCACGATAGATGTATCACTAATGCAATTTGTTCCTTTCTTTTTTATATAGTAGGCTTCCATCAGCTCACGTGCGGTTTGAAATCTACTTCTGCCAAGAATCCTAATCTCAGAAAACCGTGGTTTGCTCATGCAGGCCTTGCAGTGCGCAGGCAAATGTGCCACGCCATCTTTCATTAGATTTAGTTCGTGTTCCCTGGCTCGTTCATTTAAGTCCTATATAGGACAGACTGGACGCTGCATAAATGAACGAGCCAGGGAACACGAACTAAATCTAATGAAAGATGGCGTGGCACATTTGCCTGCGCACTGCAAGGCCTGCATGTGCAAACCACGGTTTTCTGAGATTAGGATTCTTGGCAGAAGTAGATTTCAAACCGCACGTGAGCTGATGGAAGCCTACTATATAAAAAAGAAAGGAACAAATTGCATTAGTGATACATCTATCGTGCTCTATAAAGCAGAAACTAGATTGTTTGACCGCTGGGTAGCGTAGACCTGTGAACAGCCAGCGCATGCGTGTATGTATATATATATTCTTGGGACACAGCCCAAAATAAATCAGTTGGAAGTGCCGCCTGTGTTGTCTTTATGTGTCTTTCTTTTGTGAGTGTTCAATTGCGGCAAAAAACATGTCTTTTATCATTAGTGACATTTCTCTAGGTTATATTATATGGATAGGCAACTAGAGGGCCACTTTGCTAAGCTTTTCAATAAAGTTTTCCGCTATGTTGATGATTTCGTTATATTTCGTACCAGTGACATTCACCCCGAGGGTGTTGACAAAATTTTGACGGTATTCAGGCTGCACAGCATGGGCCTTGATTTTACTTTCGAAGTCCCTAAAGATCATCAACTGCAGACCTGACATTAACCTTTGGTAAAAATCATGTGCGCTGGAACTATGATCCCAGGTCGGTTAAGCCCATTTTGAACTATAGATCCGGTAATTCTAAGATATCGGGCTATAGCGAAGACTATCCTAAATGCTGCATTACAGAAGCCGTGTTTTCATTTGTCGAACGCTGCCGTTTCTCATCAGGTAAATCGTTTACTGGACGCTGGTTATCCCGAAGTGATTATTTCACCTGTGAGTGAAAGTATGATTCGCGGCGTCAAGAGCATAAATGACCAAGGTAGTAAAACTAAATTAAGATAAAAATGGAAAATGAAATAGAACCGCATGTACGCAAGTTGGCGGATGGGCTTAAGAACATTGGTTCAAGGTACAGCATTGATATTCGTTTTTCTGCGAAACATAAGATAGGTCGCATATGCCCGTTAGTTGTTAATATGCTGAAGGATAAGCAAGTAAAGGGAAAGTGCACTGCGAACCATGTGAACGGGTGCATCACATGTGCTAAGCAGATTGCGTATGCCGTGCCATTACCTTGTGGTAGAGAGTACGTGGGACAAACTAAGTGTTGTGTCAATGTTCGACCTAGGGAGCATGAGCTATATCTTCAAGGGGCTACGCCACTTCATCTCCCGGAGCATTGCAAGTCGTGCGGTTGTTGCCCCTATCTAAAAAAAAAGAAAGCTAATGCTATTCAAAAACACGCGAGCCAATTGACAAGAAAAATTGCTGAAGCTTACAATATAAAGATTAGGGACAAGGCATGCATCAGCGAACCGTCTATCGCTCTTCACGACAAGTAACTGCGTTATGTTTGTCACTTTGATTATACGTGAATTGGTCACAGTGACCTCGATGTATCTGTGTCTCGTGCATGTCATGGTTTTTGAACTAGTGCCTATATATAAGTTAGACATATCTTCAGTAAAATATCACTTGAGAGTCAGTGTCGTGTCGTCGTTTTTACCTTCCTTTTGTCCACCCGCCGTGGTTGCTTAGTGGCCATGGTGTTGGGCTGCTGAGCATGGGGTCGCGGGATCGAATCCCCGCCACGGCGGCCGCATTTCGATGGAGGCGAAATGCGAAAACACCGGTGTATTTAGATGCACGTTAAAGAACCCAAGGTGGTCGAAATCTCCGGAGTCCTCCACTACGGCCTGCCTCATAATCAGAAAGTGGTTTTGGCACGTAAAACCCCATATTTTTTTCCCTTTTGTCCGTGTCTTGCGCTGCGCTGTAACGAACCTTACTATGAATCTTAACCATTTGGCCCAACTTGCCATCTTGGTAAACGTACACACTGACTCTCCTTTATCTCGTTTATGTTGGTTTCTCATATTTTGTTCTTTGCCGGAGCATATTGCTCACTCAGTGTTGAGACAAACCAAGCTTCCAGCACAGATGCCTGCATCGCCTTGAACTCTCTCTTCGACTCCGTCTTCCATCTGGCGTATCCCGAATCGGGATAACAATACTCTGCCGACTGTGGCTTGGCGTAGCTTTCACAAAATACTTTGTTTTCCGCATCGGAATGAACAATAGTACCGCTTGTAACGAATACGGTAGTGATTGCCGTTTTCGTCGCTACAGCGGACGCAAGCAGTCAATTGCTCGCGACCGCGTTGGCTCGTCTCGACGATCGGCCGCTTTTTGGAGCAGACAACGCTGGGATGCCGGTCTATGCGAAGTTGGTGAAGGCCCTATAGAAGTTTCTACGTTCGAGTGGCGCTATTAGAGGGTCTTCAATATTCGCTGACGTTCCACCCTCTCTCTCTCTCTCTCTCTCTCTCTCTCTCTCTCTCTATATATATATATATATATATATATATATATATATATATATATATATATATATATATATATATATATATATACACACATATAGCGTGTCGACTTTTTTTCTGTTATCCTTTCCGTCTTTCGCTCTTATCTTACCCTTCCCTAGCGTAGGGCAACAATCCAGACGCTTCTATACGGGTTAACTTTCTTGGTTTTCCCGTTTCATTTCTCTCTCTCCCTTTCTTTCAGTGTGTGAGACGAGTTCGTGAGAGCCCAGGCGGCTTCTGTTCTCTTTGGTTCAACTCGCACGCACAGAACCTCGACGGTCCTCAATTCTTTAGCGCTGCGACCGACAGGGCCCTCTTGGCGTGGTCCGCAATTGCTTGCTTCGAAGTATGCGTCACCTTTCACTACCTACGTTTGCCATTTATCTGTAAGTTGTTGAACATCCGGGAGCTTGTAGGCCATGGTTGTAGGAGGACCGGTAGGTGGCTTCTTTGTGTGAATGGTACCCGGGAGTAGCTGAGTCTCGGTGGGATTATCCGTCGCTACGGTTAGGATGGACAGCGGCTACGCCGCACTGATAGGGCACAGGCCAGTGCGACCATGCAGGAGAACGTATGTTTATTCGTCGCTTGTGAATTCAAAGAAAAAGTAAGAGGAGGGATGAGAAAAGCGGAGAGTGTGTCCGTGCGTACTTTGCACGGGCACATTGACTATGCGGAACCAGCTAAGGGCAAGATCACATTAGTAGTTGCAGAGTCCCGTACGAAGGGCATTGAGGCTGTTCCTTTGTCGCAGGCAGCACAATCAATGTCTCTTGGAAAATGTTCAGCCGTCTTGGCATACCGCACACTGTGGTGTCGGACAGTGGAACTCCGTTGATGGCATGAGAGATCCATCAGTCTTGGTAATTAGATCGCGCATACTCGAACAGCCATGGATCGCCCACAGAGAAACCGACTAGCAGAGCGGGCTGAACGTTTGCTCCAAGTGTGCATGTGCGCACCCTCCTGTCACGTGGTCTCCACTACCATCGCCACTTGTTTTTGATTTAAATGACGAGCCATGAGCAAACGTTCACTACAGGCGTGGCGTTGCTCGCCGCCCATTGTAACAAACTGTAGAAGATGATGACGCCAAGCGCGGAATCGAAACTATAACGGTTTTATTCCGGAAAGAACAGGTAAAATAATGAGTCTAGAACTATCAGTCTTGATGCAATGGGGCAGAGTTTGCTTTTTCACCCGATGACCAGTGACGACCGATGCTGTGAGGGACTGTATGAGGTCGTCAAATGTAATATGCGAGAACTTGACTGAAACCTACTTCATGCTGGCCGATCCCACTTGGCATGTGGTTGCACAACAGGCAACCACGCGCAGTTATAGATGTCCTAAAAGCTAGTAAGTATACTAGACAACAGTCGTCTGCGGACCCACTAAGCAGAGACGGCGTCTAGAATAAGAACTTCGCTGAATTTCTCCCCATCGAGCTATGTCAGTCGCCAATCTGATGTGTCCATGGTCATACAGCCTTTTTCATAAAATCTATTATGATTTGATGAAATTTTATGAAACGAGATGAAAGACGTTCTGTTTCATCCACCTCCTTACATATCTTCAAGGACCGATCATCGCTTCAAGGTGGGTCTACCTTCTTGTCAAACAAAATTGCGTAATGAGCAAAACGTTAACAAGGTGAATGCAGGATCCAACGTTTCGACAAGTGGACTTGTCTTCAAGGCGACGTACGCTTACCTCGCCACAGTATATATGTGAAGGGGAGAGGGTGTGAGGCAGGAGGGTGCGGAAACGAGGGAAGGTGTGTTAGCGTGTCCAATTGAGAGTAAAGGAACTTTCCTTCACTCTCAATTGGGCACCTCGGTTTTTTAACCGGGGTGGGGGGTGAGGGGTGGCACTGGCTCTGACCTTGTGCACCTCGTTCCTTTACTCTCAATTCGAGTTAAACGACCGGGGTGGGGGGTGAGGGGTGGCACTGGCTCTGACCTTGTGCACCTCGTTCCTTTACTCTCAATTCGAGTTGAAAGACCGGGGTGGGGGGGTGAGGGGTGAGGGGTGAGGGGTGGCACTGGCTTTGACCTTGTGCACCTCGTTCCTTTACTCTCAATTCGAGTTAAAAGACCGGGGTGGGGGGTGGCACTGGTTTTGACCTTGTGCACCTCGTTCCTTTACTCTCAATTCGAGTTAAAAGACCGGGGTGGGGGGTGAGGGGTGGCACTGGTTTTGACCTTGTGCACCTCGTTCCTTTACTCTCAATTCGAGTTAAAAGACCGGGGTGAGGGGTGGCACTGGTTTTGACCTTGTGCACCTCGTTCCTTTACTCTCAATTCGAGTTAAAAGACCGGGGTGGGGGGTGAGGGGTGGCACTGGCTCTGACCTTGTGCACCTCGTTCCTTTACTCTCAATTCGAGTTGAAAGACCGGGGTGGGGGGGTGAGGGGTGAGGGGTGAGGGGTGGCACTGGCTTTGACCTTGTGCACCTCGTTCCTTTACTCTCAATTCGAGTTAAAAGACCGGGGTGGGGGGTGGCACTGGTTTTGACCTTGTGCACCTCGTTCCTTTACTCTCAATTCGAGTTAAAAGACCGGGGTGGGGGGTGAGGGGTGGCACTGGTTTTGACCTTGTGCACCTCGTTCCTTTACTCTCAATTCGAGTTAAAAGACCGGGGTGGGGGGTGAGGGGTGGCACTGGTTTTGACCTTGTGCACCTCGTTCCTTTACTCTCAATTCGAGTTAAAAGACCGGGGTGGGGGGTGAGGGGTGGCACTGGTTTTGACCTTGTGCACCTCGTTCCTTTACTCTCAATTCGAGTTAAAAGACCGGGGTGGGGGGTGAGGGGTGGCACTGGTTTTGACCTTGTGCACCTCGTTCCTTTACTCTCAATTCGAGTTAAAAGACCGGGGTGGGGGGTGAGGGGTGGCACTGGTTTTGACCTTGTGCACCTCGTTCCTTTACTCTCAATTCGAGTTAAAAGACCGGGGTGGGGGGTGAGGGGTGGCACTGGTTTTGACCTTGTGCACCTCGTTCCTTTACTCTCAATTCGAGTTAAAAGACCGGGGTGGGGGGTGAGGGGTGGCACTGGTTTTGACCTTGTGCACCTCGTTCCTTTACTCTCAATTCGAGTTAAAAGACCGGGGTGGGGGGTGAGGGGTGGCACTGGTTTTGACCTTGTGCACCTCGTTCCTTTACTCTCAATTCGAGTTAAAAGACCGGGGTGGGGGGTGAGGGGTGGCACTGGTTTTGACCTTGTGCACCTCGTTCCTTTACTCTCAATTCGAGTTAAAAGACCGGGGTGAGGGGTGGCACTGGCTCTGACCTTGTGCACCTCGTTCCTTTACTCTCAATTCGAGTTAAACGACCGGGGTGGGGGGTGAGGGGTGGCACTGGCTCTGACCTTGTGCACCTCGTTCCTTTACTCTCAATTCGAGTTGAAAGACCGGGGTGGGGGGGTGAGGGGTGAGGGGTGAGGGGTGGCACTGGCTTTGACCTTGTGCACCTCGTTCCTTTACTCTCAATTCGAGTTAAAAGACCGGGGTGGGGGGTGGCACTGGTTTTGACCTTGTGCACCTCGTTCCTTTACTCTCAATTCGAGTTAAAAGACCGGGGTGGGGGGTGAGGGGTGGCACTGGTTTTGACCTTGTGCACCTCGTTCCTTTACTCTCAATTCGAGTTAAAAGACCGGGGTGAGGGGTGGCACTGGTTTTGACCTTGTGCACCTCGTTCCTTTACTCTCAATTCGAGTTAAAAGACCGGGGTGGGGGGTGAGGGGTGGCACTGGTTTTGACCTTGTGCACCTCGTTCCTTTACTCTCAATTCGAGTTAAAAGACCGGGGTGGGGGGTGAGGGGTGGCACTGGTTTTGACCTTGTGCACCTCGTTCCTTTACTCTCAATTCGAGTTAAAAGACCGGGGTGGGGGGTGAGGGGTGGCACTGGTTTTGACCTTGTGCACCTCGTTCCTTTACTCTCAATTCGAGTTAAAAGACCGGGGTGGGGGGTGAGGGGTGGCACTGGTTTTGACCTTGTGCACCTCGTTCCTTTACTCTCAATTCGAGTTAAAAGACCGGGGTGAGGGGTGGCACTGGTTTTGACCTTGTGCACCTCGTTCCTTTACTCTCAATTCGAGTTAAAAGACCGGGGTGGGGGGTGAGGGGTGGCACTGGTTTTGACCTTGTGCACCTCGTTCCTTTACTCTCAATTCGAGTTAAAAGACCGGGGTGGGGGGTGAGGGGTGGCACTGGTTTTGACCTTGTGCACCTCGTTCCTTTACTCTCAATTCGAGTTAAAAGACCGGGGTGGGGGGTGAGGGGTGGCACTGGTTTTGACCTTGTGCACCTCGTTCCTTTACTCTCAATTCGAGTTAAAAGACCGGGGTGGGGGGTGAGGGGTGGCACTGGTTTTGACCTTGTGCACCTCGTTCCTTTACTCTCAATTCGAGTTAAAAGACCGGGGTGGGGGGTGAGGGGTGGCACTGGTTTTGACCTTGTGCACCTCGTTCCTTTACTCTCAATTCGAGTTAAAAGACCGGGGTGGGGGGTGAGGGGTGGCACTGGTTTTGACCTTGTGCACCTCGTTCCTTTACTCTCAATTCGAGTTAAAAGACCGGGGTGGGGGGTGAGGGGTGGCACTGGCTTGGACCTTGTGCACCTCGTTCCTTTACTCTCAATTCAACACGCTAACACACCTTCCCTCGTTTCCGCACCCTCCCGCCTCACACCCTCTCCCCTTTACAAGAACCCCACCTATATATACTGTGGCGAGGAAAGCGTACGTCGCCTTGAAGAAGACAAGTCCACTTGTCGAAACGTTGGCTCCTGCATTAACCTTGTTCACGTTTTGCCCATAGTCTTGAATTTCCATCCCCCGCATTCCCCGTCTTTTCCCAAAATTGTGTAATGACTCTTTTGTTCCCAGAACAAGTGTCGCATGGAACCACCTTTCCTCCACAATCGCCAGCATAACTGATGACCACAAGTTCAATATCGCTTTACAAGACACCTCGTAATATCTTTTTTTCTTTGCTGCACGCCTTGCCATTTTCCCCCCGCTCCTTTCTGTAGTGCCTTTGGGCCCTGAAACTATTTTCAACAAATAAATAAATTAATACAAGGCAGCACAGAGAAAGGCATTAAACGGGCCTGAAATTTTCACGAGGATACCGACGTACGCCAGCTATGCCGCACTGATGTGTTTTACTTACGCAGAAAGTGAGTGTTCTGTGACGCAGTGCGCTGCAGTAAGAAAGTGTTTTGTGCAGTACAGCCCATTATCACCATTTTTACGCGCGTGCGCGTTTTACCTCATCTTTATATCATCCTCATGTGTATGCGTTTTGATTAGAGCGGCCCGCTTTCACACTTCATTTGCGGTTTGTGTGTTTTAGCTCATCTGTGTATCATTTTCATCTGCGCGCCTGTACATTTCGGACCACATCGCAACATCATATAGGCATATGCTTTTTAAGCTCTTTGGGACTCAGTGTGCAGTGCATACTACAGGAAAGCGTACTTTCCCTTTTCTTAGGCGTCATCAATCTGTATATCTCTGACAGCACTGGGACCTCATTTACTTTTATTCATGTTTTGATTTACCCAACTTGTGATCATGATCTTACATTATTGTTTTTTTATTACTGCGGCGTAGAAAGGAGTAGCCGTCATAATTATCAGGTGGTTAAATCTCATTCTTTTCGTTTCATTTCAATAGCAAAAAGATTTATGGCCTTGCACCAGCTACGCTTCTTAATGACAGTTCACTTTTGATTAATTCCTCTATGGTGGAAAAGTCGCGAAAACGGCTACCGTTATGACAAATTCTAATTAAATGATGCGCCCGAAGCTTCCAACAAATAACGAATTTTCCACAACCGGAACTTGGCACTGTGCAGAAGATTTTGCGAAACCAATACTGGCTGGCGAAGTGCGGCCGAAATACGTTGCGTTCCCGAATAAACCATTTCGCGAGGCGCACTGCCATTCGTACTCCAGCCGTGGTGCTTATTGTCGTTATTGGACTCATCCTTCGTCATCGGCGCTATGCCACCAGGAACTGGGCAGCATAGACGTCTATGCGTGATACCGAATTCGGTCTAATGAAAGAAGAATGCGCACTAATTCGTGCCGAGTTAACGAAAGTCGAGTGTATTACCAGCACTTGAGCACCTTCTTCTTCAAAACAAAATATATAGTTGGTCAGGACCGGAAAGTGGAGCACCACTCGGAGAACGGGAGGAGAAGGACTCGCCAGGAGAACGGGGTAGCAGTCAATACCGGTCGTTGCCCCGTAGTACCCTTTTCGCTCGAGAAAGGCCGCTTCTCAGGCGGAATAGGCTGGCAACGGCGCGCACGCGCAAGCATACATTGGACAACGCAGCGCCGTCGGGCAGGACGCGCTGCGGCCAAGATGAATGATTATATAGACTTTCGAAAGGCTAGGCGTAGCTTTTTCCTTTTTATTCTTTGGCAGAGCGACTGGCGACATGCGGAGGCGGTACTTGTGAAAAGGACCCTTTTCGCTGTTTAATATTACGGCGCACTGGAAACCTGCAAGACCTTCAGAACGTGAGAAAAATTTTAAAGACATTGTTTGAATTGTTACGCTGCTTAAAAAGAAAACCGACGCGGGAGAACTACCGCCTAATGCCTTCTGTATTTTTTTGTCTTGCTTTCCTTTAAAGCGTCACGGAGATTAATGGTTTCGTGCACAATGATCACCATTGTGATTGAGTCGCTTGCATACGCCATTTTTCTCGTACATGACGGCAAAGACGGGAGAGCTAAAGTAGCACTCTAAAAAAAATGAATTAAGACCGTAACATCAAACTTTAGTAAGGCAGCTAAACAACGTTACAGCCGCCAAGCATATTCACCAACTTACCTCATCCGGCTTCCAGTGCTCGTAGAAATGAACATGAAGCCGTGAAAATTGTACTGCTTTGTAGCACTCGGGAAAATCTTATCGTCACAGAAGCCTGTTGTTACTTATTTACCGTGTCACAGCTATTTTATGCTATCGAAGGGGATGAAATAAACTCTTGTGTTGAGCACTATAGCAAATCAGTGACCACATATATTGGCTCCATGAAAAGTAAGTGACCTGGAACCCATCGCGCCTCGACTAAAGACTCTGATAATCACAAGGTCATATAATTATGGCCGTTCTTAGCTTTCCCCGTATGTGGCGTTGACATAGGATGGGGGGTAATTCTGCATGTTTCTTATCGCTTTTACTTGACCAACCACGTGGAAACGCGCCTAATTGAAACTGTGTATGGGCCTGGCCGTCAGCCGAAGCTAAGGAACCCGCCCCCTCGAAAACACATGTGGCAAAAAAAAAAAGAAAAAGTTGTAGTACACTGAGACCAAACAAGAAAGAGACAAGGATAAAACGACTCTTATCTCCGGCCAACTGATGGGCTGGTTTCCGCGGCGCTCTTCCAAGGTGGCTGTGCGCGCGGGGACGCCGACAGTGTAGCCAGCCGGTCCACTCCGGCGCCCAGTCTATCACCAACCGCATCCGTGCGGAAAAGCGCGCCTAAACGGGCTCGTTACAGCGCCGCGCCGGTGGCCGGCTTCCTTGTATCTGACAAGCTGCGTGTGATTGATTGGGCAGCCAGCGGGCGCACCATACGGCCGCGTGTACACACTGCACCTGCCGTCTAGCGGGACCTGACAGATCGATGTATGCTAAGATGAGGCCACGTACGCAGGAAACAAACTCTGGGTACGGCCACCTGGATTGTTTGTGCTCAACTTGAAGCCACGGAGTGCCGTACATTGTCGCCGCAGGTTCTTTCCGATGATGCACATCTTGTGCGGGAGGGAGCGTGGGAGCGCTGCCCACTGTTCTTGCTACACTTCCTCGGCGTCTGGCGAATGCACTGACGATGATGCGGCAGCAGGCCTCGAGAAACGAGAACACAATGTATCACACGTCACCCTTTACTTGCTCTCCCTCTCTCTATCTTTTTATGCGCGGAACGCGTAGTATATCTTACTTCATCAAAATACGTGTTCTGCGCAGCGTTTCACATGCGAAATGAGAGCTCGCGCTTCTACTCATGACAACCACCGGTGCGTCGGCATAGCAGCACTCCAGCGTTGATATGGTGGCGTGCTACGAACTGGGAAAGTGTTAAGCCTAGTCTCTCCCGGTCACCATCAGAAATATGAAGGCAACCGCGCGCATCAAGCGTAAAGGAGCTTTGTGTGCCAGGTGCCAGCGTCGCCTCGTGGACCGAATTCGGGTCTACAAACTTAAACAAGTGTGAGGACGCTCCACTCTAGGCACATTTATGAGGAAGGAATGTACGAGGGTTCATGGCCATGGGAAAGCGTGCATATAAATTTCAATTACCAAATTTCCCGCACTATACTTGTGCGACCTAATACCGCTAGACACCGAGGCGCATCCTATTTGTTGTCTGTCCATTATATACGAGGCTGATGGAACGTTATCGTACTGCTGCCTTAATTACGACGGTTGGATGTATTTCCCGAGTTCGGGCGTGTCTTGCGTTACCCTTCGCTTCACTGCGACAATGTGGGAAAATGGGCAAAGTTGAATCCGTAAGGTTCTTACTATTCGCAGCCCTCGCCTCTTGTTGTATGCACTGCACGCGTCTTTATGTCGTCGTTAATTTCGCATCATTGCATATCCTATAGATACGTACTAACTATAGTCGAAGCCTCAGTACTATTGCAAACTGCTTAAAGACGCAGGCACGGAACGCATGAACAATTCTAACCGTATCGGTTCTGCTTTGGTCGTGGAAGCTCTCATCTCGAGACGACTGAAACGCTCATCGACATTTCACATATATAGGCACGAATGCTGCAGGAAGCTTCTACGAATCTTTATCGACTTTTTTAAACGCGCCCTTGGTGATTGGCTCTGATCAAGCTGGGGCTAGAGAAACCTTAGCTTGAGTTTGGATTTATGATTCCTAAACCACCGTGCGGCGCCTGGGTTAGGCGCGTTTCACGAAAACCAGCTCTCTCTATTAGTTGTGAGAAGCCGTTCGGCAAAGAGTTCAACGACCAAGTTAGGTAGCACCGCCAGAGGAAGCGCCAAGCGGTATAGAGCTTTTGAAACGAGCAAAGAACGCTCTATGACAGCCATCAAAGTCGCTCGGGCGAGAACGGTTGCTAATCGCATGCTATACTTGTACAACTCTTTGTGATTACTCTCATTATTCCTGCATCGCTCACCAGCTTCAGATTCCGTGGTCATCTAGTTTAATTCAAAAATCAAATAGCCATATTTTTTTTTTACAGTGGGGTCTTCCGATGCCGTCGAAGGAATCCAAAATCCTTTGCGAGAAAATTACAAACTGAATCTTATTGTGCCTCGAGGGTCCGAACTTACGATCAGCAGAGTTACAGTCCAGAATTCTACCTGTCAGTAGCTGCGCCTTTGTTTTCGTGCTATTCAATGGGTTTAATAAAATGTTGTGTGTAGAGGAATTATTTACAATATATTGTGAACACGAGATGGCCATAATCAATGACATGGCAACGAGCAGTACATACAAACAAGATTGACGTCATGCGAAGCAACACCCTTCATCACACTAAAAGCGAGAAAAGAGAAGTTGTATACCTAATCAAAAGTTACTTAAATTGGGTTTATTGGCGCAAAGACGACTTGGGCTATGCTGCGCCATCAAAATCAAAAGTGTATACCAATCGGGCTGACACTCATTTGGTCGTAAATGTCACTCAAATGCCTAATCACCTTACTAAAATGTAGTATTGAGGAAACTATTCTTTCTACATTTTGTACTTGCATACCCGTTTGCCATAAGCTAGGTAGGCCAGTCAGTAATAGTATACCTAATAGTACGTCATCGCACAGTACAACGAGATATCGGATACTGTGACAATATGGATAGAAGTGTATAGAAAAAGTTTCAGCCTGTGTGTCTTTTCTTTTAATACGAAGCATTCTTGTCAAATGTCGACCCGTTTTTCCTGCCGGGCATTTAACCGTTTTCGTGAGCCGATTCCGAATGCAGTGTAGTCTAAAACAGCGTCTGAAACAGGGACCTGTAGGGCTGCATTTGGAGCGTATATAAAACGCCCAGATAGCGCTCAATGTGACCTTCAGGCCCGGTAGAGCGTCGATGAAACAATTCATGTAATCACTTACCGCTTGAAACATCTGTTCTCGGATTCTAGTCATAGTGCATCTGGATTCTTCCACACGTACTTCCACGTCAACAATGACGCACACATCCCTTAACGTATATCATTTACTCTGGCCGTGCTCGCAAGCTCACGTAAACTACGAACAGGACAAGCGCAAGTTTGAAGAAGCAATCCGAAGCGAAGAACTCGCTCCCCAACTCTGGGCCGTCCAGCAGGTCCACGACGCCGCCAGGAAACTCAACCTCCCGGTTCCGTCGTGGGAGACGCCCACTCCATGAGAGCCCAAAGCTCTCGTGGCCTGCAGGACCTGAATAAAGTTGATTTCCTTCCTTCCTTGAGCTTTCTCCGCCGAAAACGGTGAATCCACCAGTGAAACCACTAGTGATGCCACCGCTCAATACACGGTTGAAACCACAATCAGTGAACCGATGGGCATTGAGTATTGAATAATTATGTCGAGTGATGTACATATAATCATCTTTAACAATACGATGTCATATAAGCATTTCATCTTCCCAATCTGCGGGATACTTTCAGCTTCAGAAAATTGACATGACTCATGAATGCCCCTTTACTACCAAAGAAAAAACGATACTTCACATTACGTAGTGCTCAACTTTCTTTTTCATGGTATCTATTACATTCAGTAAAAATGGGGTATGTACGTACATTAATTATTTACAGTACTGTGAGCATCAGATGGTCATAACCAATAACATGACAGCAAATAATACATACAAAGAAAGTTAAAATCACACAAAGCAACACCCTTAGCTGCACTAAAAACTGGAAAGCAGAAGCTAAACACTTAATCAAAAGTGGATACCAATCCGGCTCACAGTCATCTCGACCCATATACGTCCTTTAGGTGCCTAGCCATTTGACTGAAATGCATTTTTGAGGAAACTACTAAACGTATCTTTGGCGATCTGCTTTGATCAAGCTAACACTATAGAGAAACCTTAGTTTGAGTTTCAATTTATTGCCCGTTTACACAAAAAAAATCTGCTTACGCTAGAAGTGTTAAGTGAAGGTGGCCGGGCAATGGCAAACAGCACTTGCGAGTGAAGACCTCTGTGAATTGGGTCCCTAGTTTCTAAGCAGCTGGGTGGCACCTGGTTTGGCGGTGTTTCAGGATGACACGAGAATATTAATTGTTGTACCGTGTGATGACGTCAGCACTATATGATATGTCTTTACTGATAGCGCTTCAAAGCTTGTGGAGAGCTCGTCTGGAAGGCCGGAATGCAGAAACAAATGTCCGCTCAATCACTCTGCCGATGCTACAGCAGCGGAGAATACTAATCCTGGAGTGTCCCGATTGTGCCAACAGCTGCCGTGATTGGATAGCGCCTACTAGACATCTGTGTACTGCATAGAGTTGGTATCCGCTTCTGCTTCGCGTTCCAGCACGTCCCCTTCCCAGTTACGGAGGCGGTCCTAAATTAAATTTTCTTCTTCTACATGTAATGACAACGTTTGAGTGCGTCTGCTGCTTCTTCTAACGAAAGGCGTCTTCTCGTGTTTACCGGACGGTGCTGAACGTAGTCTTATTTTCTTCAAGGACAACGTCAAGCCTATTTTGTGGCGTATCATGGCCCCTCCACGCAAACTACGTACAGCTGCTCGATGTTCGCACAGCTGTTCGAGGACTCGAGATTGCGACCGACAGATTGGCAGTCGAGGATTCTACCCCACGGCCACTCTGCTGATGCTACAAAGGTTAAAAATACTGATCCTGGAGAGCGGCGGTCGCGCTAGCATAAAGTTGGTCTTGTCAGAAGTGGCACACGTATAGCAGTGAATGCCACTGGTACACGTTAATAACATATTTCTCCTGCTATCACGTCGCTGCTTCGTGTTACGGGCGAAACAAATTTTGTTTATTTCTATTTCTAATTTGCGAAATGGGTCGGTTTCACGTCCACTCGAGAGCTATACTTTCCATCTCGCGCACTGCTGCCGCCAGCTGTCATGGCAGGGTTCTGGCCTCGGCGCACGTGTTCCGACCAGTAATACATAAAGAACACTGTGCGTTAATATTTTGGTATGCCAAGAATACTGTGCAAAATATATTCACTTAAAAACAATGCAAGTCTCCGGAGCAATTTGATTCTGTAAGGCGTTTCACTCCTGGCAGAAGTTCACGGGTTAGTTTCCCAGCTGCGATGAAAGCGTTCCGATGGTGGCAGAATGCAATAACTCTCGTAAACTCACTGTGCAGTTTCGGGACCAGTAAACCTCATAATTAAATAAAATATATTTCGGAGCAATGTACCCGTGCGCTACAGGTACAATACCATGGCGTGGATGAAGCGCGATTTATTCGCAGAGTGACTGGGCGAGTTTGACCGTGACATGCAGAGGCAGGTGCGTGCTGCTCGTGCTCGACAACTGCTCAGCGCGCCACGCGCGAACTTCTCTGGCGGCAGTTACTCTACTCTTCCTGCCGTCCAATTCTTACGTGCAAAGTTGCAAGCGTCTCAATTTTATAAGTGTCAAAAGAGTGTATTAAAACACTGAGAGCCCAATAGTATACTGTGGTACTTGTCTCTTAATTCATTGCGAAGTTTGGCGCTAGGCAGCAGCTGTGTCCAGTGCAGTTCAATAAAACGATGATGCAGCATAGGGACATACGTGTGCAGATATCCGCCCCTTCCCCCCCCCCCCACCCCTCTCGTGTAATAAGAGAAAACTTGTGTGCGTGCTCCCTCACCAGAGCAGGATTGGCCACCCTGGTGCAGTACTTGGCCACAACCTCCTATGAACACAACAATCATGACCGGGGTTGTTGGAGAAGTATGGGACAGGCCTTTGCCCTGCAGTGGGCGTAACCAGGCTGATGATGATGATGATGATGATGTGTGCGTGAGGGCATGCATTGAAACTGCGGCATCGTCTACCTCCTTAACTGAATACCTGCATACTGCATCGCCATACTGGTAAAGCGAATTAATGGGAATCGCTTGCATGTTATTGCATGTTATTTTGCATTAATGTTATTTTACAATTATCTTAAATACGTTTAATCACGCTTGTGACGAAGTAACTTGGTTTCTGCACATGTAAGTGCAGATAAGATCTTGTTTAGTCTTCTTATGTTCTTGCTATATTGTTATGTGTTTTTTTTTCATTTTTTATTTTTCTTTAACATGGGAAGCCATGATGTCTGCGATGAGATTGCCTGTCGCTGCTGCTTTGTATTTCGGGTCTGCGGCCGAGTCAAGCTGTTTATGACAGCTTTTTCTGCAGCTCCCTCTGTCTGTATTTCTTGAGGCAGAAATGAAATTATTATATTATATTATGCAGTTATTGTACTTTCTTTTGCAGTCGGCTGCTTGTGATTTATGGCACAGTAATGCTTTATGCCTGACAATTACGTCACGTGCAACGTCGGTGCGTGGTAAAGCAGTGAGCAGAACCTTAAGTGTCTTGCAGCGCCAACTACGTTAAAATTAACTCTATCCTTCCCACGGCCATTCAATGCGGATCACTGATGACCCACAAACGCCGCGCCCGATTTCACAGCTCCCGTATACCGTACAAATCTGCTGTGCCATCTACAGTGTATAGTCTGAGGTGTATTCTTTCGTTTTCTGAGCAGTTTCTTTTTATACCGTGCGGGAGTGATTTTCCGCAAGCGCGCAGAGGTCTGCACCCGCTGACTGCAGAAGGCATATGCACTTCGGCAGGTATGAGCGCTGAACCTTTGCGAGAACTACGTTGGTCTTGCGATTCCGTGGTGCCCTCAAGTGATTTCTTACATGTGACTAATAGCGGTAAATCCAAAAATAATGTCACATCATAGGAGCTTGTTTTTTTTTAACGTCTTTATTTCTGCATTTAATAGGCGACGCCTTGCGGCGGGAAAGGGGCGCTCTATGGGGAAGGGGTAGCGGTGCTCTCTTCTTCCTCGAGGTGGAGTGGTTCCGAGGTCGGCTCTGCAAAGAGACGGCCAGGCCCTTCCTTTTCCACGAAAAAGTCCAAAAAGCACGCCAAAGCTGGAGTGAGTCCTTGGGCCCGATGTGCGATGGCGGGTCGAGCCACTCCTGCAGGGTGCCAGGTCGGTTCCCGCCCAGGGAGTGTAGTGTCATTTCTCGGACCGTGTCAAAGGCAGAGCAGCTCCACAGAAGACGTTCGGCCGTACCTCTGGCCGGGCATGCCGGGCCCTTAGGGCTCGGGTATGAGTGCGGGTTGATGAGGTGTGGCCTTGCTGGTGACAAAAGCTGGCCGGTCTGGGCTCGGTGAAGAACCGCCTCTATCCTGCGAAATGTGCTGGGTGGGCGGAGGGGAGCTTGTTTTGGATGATATAAATCTGCAAAATTGGTTTTCTTGCTTATTCGATTTCTACCTGTAGACAGCTCACTGATTTCTTGTGCCGAATAAACTGTCGTAAAGATGATGCCGGTTATGCAGCATTTAAGGCAGAGAGTTGGGCTAGTTATAATTTAGGCAAATGCATGTTCCAGTGCGTACGAAAAATGAAAAGAGGCGCGGAGACAAAAGGTAGACCGAAAAGGTAGAGCGCTGCAGCCCTTACAAAAATGACTTTAGACTGTCTATAGAAAGTCTATAGACTTTTTATAGACGACCTTGCATTTCTATAGATTTGGACTTTTTTGATACAAAGTCTATAGACTGTCTATAGAAGAAAGTTGATAAAGTTTCTATTTCTTTTTGTCTATTCGCAGTCTATAGACGGTCTATAGAAATAAGTCGATAAGGTGTTCGTTTCTTTTTTGTCTACTTCCCTTCTACAGACTACCTATAGACGAAAGCCGATGCAGTCTCTATTTATTTTTGTCTACTATTTGTCTATAGACTTTGTATAGCCGAAAGTCAATAAGGTTTCTATTTCTTTTTGTCTACTTCCCCTCTATAGACTACCTATAGACAAAAGTCGATACAGTCTCTATTTATTGTTGTTCATTCTTCGTCTTTAGACTGTCTACAGACGAGAGTCGATAAGGTGTATATTTCTTCTTGTCAATTCCCACTCTACGTAGTTCTTCACAAACACGCACATGCACACATTCACACACACACAGATATATATATATATATATTGCTGTGCGACCGGCCGCTCGAGTCACGTTGCGTGTAATCGCGGGCTTCTTCACACTCGGAAAAACACTTCTATGGAGCGCGCGTTGAGCAACAGGAAGCTGTATCGGGAGTTTCTACTGTAGCTCTACGATTTTATCATTGAGAATTTGCATCGAATTAAAATAATTGAGAAATAAATTAACACTAATTATCTAATCAGGGGATTGCAAAAAAATTATCTGAGCATCTTCAAGCGGTGACAAACAGCCATCTTGGTGCCATACCTTGGTTCTCTCCAGCTACGTAGCATTTGCATATGTTAAAGGCTGGCTCAAATTAAGTGAAGCACCGCACATATTTTGCAATTCGACTTATTTTCCACGGTTTCCTATATCACCGCCGGTGAAGGCCATAGGGTGGGACGTCACCAAAGGTCATGTTAACTTGTGCGAACAGCCCGTATACCGATTGTGGTAAGGCTGGAGATGAAGTAGAAAACAGCCGATAGTGTAAAATTCTTATTGCTGCAGGTTTACATGCCGTCTATAGATTGGCAACAGACAAAAATCGTTATCTGGGCTGTACGCTGTAACCAAGCGCAGGTGCCGGTGGATAATACGGAGCTGCGTTTGATATAAGCCATTGAAGTTGTATACTGCTAAGATTGCTGTAGAGCCTATTTGTAGACTTTAGTATACACATAATGTATACCTCCACATTTGTTGACCACATGATATGACCTACGTAGTCGCTCTCGGCAATACCGAGACAGTCTTCACAATGTCATAGCATGGCTCTTGCGGCAGTAGAATAAAGAAAGCAAAACGCTGATCCAATTCTGATAATAGATGTTATGAACGCCAACTTTAACTACTAGTGGATTCCAAACAGACATCAAGCTAACAGCACAGAGGCTCGTAATGTTTCCAGCTGACAACGCGGACTTTGTGAGTGTGCGATGAACCGATGTCCCGCATGTGGTGTGCGCGTTGTGTGTCGTCCGATTCTCAGATACTTTTCACATTGTCTTCATATCTCGGCTGCATCACTAACATCGAGCGGTTTTTCGTTGACTGATATACTGCGGTATAAACTCATCAAAGTGTCTCATTCACTTAATATATGCGCCAAATTCTCTGAGCCCACCCAGTATTTCGCAGGCGGTATGTCTGCGCGGCCACGCATATGAGTACCTCATTGCTGTACTGATTGCGTTGACCTATCTTCGGAACGGAAAATTTGCACTAACATACGTGCGGGCATTACATTTGGCGGTACGCTGGAAGATGCGCTTCAAATGCGCGGTGTTATCATCGCTGGCGATAATGCAAGCGCCTGAAGGGCCTTGTTACGGCTTTTACAAACAGCGCATTCATCCATGTGTGCGTTCCAGTCTCATACGATAGCCCACATCATTTGTAATACAACCCGCCAGCGCATTTCCTTTGTTCATGAAAAAAGGATGAAAGATGGAAAAGAAAAGCAACCCGTTCCGGCGCGCATGGCGCGCAGAGAGAGAGAGAGAGAAAGAGCCAAAAAAAAGGGGGGGGGGGGCCCACAGACTTCTCGGAGCGCGCGCGCCCTGGCGCGCGGAGCTCCTGCGCCTGCGCAATGAGCGCCATCTGTTCGCGTCAATTTGAATTCTCAACGAGTGCGCCAGGCACGTAAACGCTTGTAGCGGTGTGCGGTGTATGCTTGAACGTTGGTGTATGTGTATGCCTGTCTTCTTTGTGGCATCACACGTCAACTACACTGAACGGTAAGCTTTAGCAAAGATGTTTTGCGTCAATAGCTCATGATTAGGTAAGCGCATTTCGTAGCGCGAACCGGCAGCATGTAGCGCAGGCGACTCGGGTATAGTATCGGCTTCTCATTTTCATGCTTTGATAACGCGCTCTTGTTCTCCCTTCTAATATACAGAATGTTTTCCGGCAAGCGATCGCTCACGCTTGTTGATTTTCGCGTCATAGTTGATGTGCGTAAAAAAGGAAGTACACCATGTTTTAACTTGATACTGAGCTGCCACTAAGCGGATTGTGTATGTTTAGCAGCCATTGTGGTAGATCTCATTTCGTGGCGCTCGATCCGGCCGCCATGAATGCTGCGTCGCATGTGGAGTGAAATTCTCGTGACACGCTTTACGTATATATCTCGAAATTGTGTTAGCATGAAGAATGTTCAAACAGAGACGTATAGTTGAATAACTGCTAGCGTACTCTGATGAAAGGCTATGTTTGCGGGGCATGCATCAGCAGTGTGTTCGCTGCTGCTTTCGTATATTCTAAAGGTAGCAGTATTTTTAGGTTCCTGGCAACCAAGCTAAATAATTTTGGGAAGTTACCGCAAGCAAAACACGAGACTTGAAGAAATATCTAGTAGAAATCTCTAGATTCACCCAATCTATTTATATGCAACCACAAACGCTTTTGGAGCATGAAACCTGTCTAGATTCACCCAATCTAAATATGTGCAACCACAAGCGCTTTTGGAGCATGAAACCTGCGATAAGCTCAGTCACTCGAAGCTTCGCAACTTAGGCGAAAAGATTAGAGAACAATAAATTAGTCGCGCCCGGAAGCACCTTTACACGTTTCAAACTGAAGGCATTGCGTTTGACGGTAGTTGGAAGATCTTTTTTTTTTGTCAGTTTTATAAACAGTTTAGCAGCAGAAATTCTCTTTCGGGCTGTTTAAAAAGCGTTAAGCACCTTTCGATGCTTCGGCGCTATGCAGTTTACGTGCTGTTAATCACTAGGCCGCTGCTGGCGCAGATTTGCATTGTGCCAATCGTGCATGGTATGAAGCCCTTGTCGTGCGTAATAAGTGTTCAGGTTTTCATTACTGTTGCATTTAGTGCCGTCTTCTTGTACAGACTGTATACTATATGCGCTGTACAAAAATGAAAGAGCCACATTATCCATTTGGTGGCCTTTCCTTAGCAGATAACGCGCAGATTATTCAAATAATTTAGTGGACATTACGCTTGTTCTACCCTTATCAACACACCTAAGAGATCGTAACATGTTTTAGTTGATAAGTAACCTTATCAATACGCCCGCATTCATGTGCATTCTACTGAAAGTGTGGCAAATGTATTCATCTCGAAGTACGAGAAAAGAGACATTGCAGACTGTTCTAAGCGGAAATAAATTGTAATTCTTAACGTGATTGTTCAAAACTGCAGTCACTATGCTGAGCATGTTCGTTCGGCACGGGCATATTGCATTAACACCTGAAAAATGTGCACAGTCAGCCGGAAGTTTCGGCAATTATTATCATAGGAATAGTTTGGGATTCTCGCATTTCTATTATCTTTAGAAGTACACTGTGTGTCACGTAAACCTGTCTTGAAACGAAACGTATCGTTGCTGGCACCGGCGACCATTACGGTTGTCTAACTGCTTATCATACTGTAACATAACGAAACATCATAATGGTACTGATTCATATTGCCATGTAGTCTTTAGTCAAAGGTAAACAAAGTTAACTTTTTTATTATTAAATTATGCGGTTTTACGCTCCAAAACCACTTTCTGATTATGAGGCACGCCGTAGTGGAGGACTCCGGAAATTTCGACCACCTGGGGTTCTTTAACGTGCACCTAAATCTAAGTACGCGGGTGTTTTCGCATTTCACCCCCATCGAAATGCGGCCGCCGTGGCCGGGATTCGATCCCGCGACCTCGTGTTCAGCAGCCCAACACCATAGCCACTGAGCAACCACGGCGGGTACAAAGTTAACTAGAGGCATAAGTGGGGAAAGCAAATTAATAGAGAACTACTATTGAACCCTAAAAATAACTAATTGAATAGTTTTCCCTCACACTGTTGCATTTGCTTTACGTGTGTTCTCAGTGTCCTTGTCTTCCGTGTTTTACTCGTGTGGCCATCAATTACGAACTTGCCCAAGCCATTGTCAGCTTTATTAAACAAGGGATTCAATTCAGTTGAATCTAATACTGCATGTCAAGTGACTGACGTGTTCTTCGTTTTATGTAAATGTTGTGGACTGGTAGTACTTGGCAAGCATTAAACCACAATATTTTTTTTTTCCACTTAAGATGCGGATGGTAATAGATTGTCAGAACATTTTCATGAAAACAGCCAGGGAAGGCTAGGAAAAAGATCGGGGAATTTAAGTATGACCACATAGGTATGCTGTCTTGTTATATGTCATACAAAGCTTCCAGAGAATATCTCTGTTAAATATATTTTTAAAACGTTTCACCTCATAATAAGTTGAGCGAAATTGGTCCCATTTATAGAAAAAAAAATGAAAGTCAAGGATACTGACATGGCATTTTTTACTCAATTTGTCTTTTCTTTTGCGTTACCTAAAAGTCCTGAACCTCGAAACCCTAGAAAAATGTTTCATCTTTGAGAGCACCTTAAATAATTTACTGTGATAGCATTCATTCGAACTATAGTATCAGTTTTGTTTCCTAGGAGGTGCATATCTGTCGTGCCATGACACAAAGTACTCGCGCGGTATTTCGAGTGCTGATGTCGTATACCTAACTTCAAACCTGTTAGCATGCCCGAGAGGCCTCATTACCTGTAAGAAACTAAGTGACCACATAAATACAATCAATCCATCTGCCTTCTGTTGAAGTTATGGCCAATGACCCATTCATTTAAAAGTATGGGAAAGACATTTAAATGTGTATTAAGGAAAATAAATTACAATCTTTCGCATGATACTGTGAATATTCCAGTCACGTCTTCTGAGCATATTGACATCTGCGCGGGCATATTTAACTACCAGTCAAAAAAATGTACAGACAGTTCAACTGGGTAACGTTTCAACAATAAATATAGAGATCATTTGGGATAAGTACATTAATGCATCATATATGAACTTGTCATAAAAGGGAACACACTGTCAATGACACGAGCAGCAGTTGTGACTGTTTCATTGTTCACCATGCCATAAAATAAAACATTGTATAATGGTACTGATTTGTATTGACAAGCGGCCATTAGTCATAGCTAAACCGCATTAAGTATTGACTTAGATGGTTGGAGCAAATATATTAAGCTGCTTAATGAACATACAAAGAATACACACTTGCTATTTTCGCCTCATATTGCTGCATCTACTTATTTGCAGCATGCACCTGCATCACCTTTGAGTCTTATGCCACAAAGTTCAAGGCCAGCCTGGCGACCATGCTTGCCAAGGGGAAGTAGTGTAAATATTTAGTATCTTTCCATAATAGCATAAGACATGTATTTTAAGAAATTCCTCTATTATATCGTGCAATAAAAAGAGTTGATTCATTCCCGGTGCATTTGTTTTCTTTTTTTCACTGCATCATTCAGCACCTCAATTCTGTCTGTTTATGCAACATATATGAGAGTACAGCTGGTTCAGGAGCATTATTAATCTACTATCGTTAATTCATAAGGGCAGATGAAAAGCAACAGGTGCACATGCATAAAATTTAAATTTTTTTGCTACCACATGTAAACAAAAATGTAAACTAACTTGTAGATAGCAGATAGCTGTGGACTTATGGTTTTATAGACTCTTTCTAGACTTGTCTGTAAAATGTCTGTGTCTAAAGACTGTCTATAGATTAATGAAAATTCATGTTTGTTGACAAATGTCTGCAGAATGTCATAGAACAAAGTGTATAGGAATATATGGTTCCGTTCTTGTAGACTGAAGTCTATAGAATATCTATAGACAAATGTCTATAGGTAGCCTATAGACATTTGCTTATAGACATTTTATAGACTTCAGTCTACAAAAGCAGAACTGTATATAGTTCTATTTTTGTAGACTGAAGCCTATGGAATGTCTATAGACTATCTATAGACATTTGTCTATAGACATTTTATAGGCTTCAGTCTACAAAAGTAGAACTGTATATATAGTTCTACTTTTGTAGACAGAAGTCTATAGACATGCTATAGACTTCAGTCTACAAATATAGAACTGTATAACCCAATACACGTTTGTCTATAAACATTCTGCGGACGTTTGTCTACAAACGTGATTTTTCATTAATCTATAGACACTCTATAGACAATCTCTAGACTCAGACATTTTATAAACTAGTCTATAAAAAGTGTATGGCCATAAGTCTATAGACTGTCTATAGACGGGTCTATAGGAATAGTCTATAGATAGTCTATAGACATTCTATAGACTTCAGTCTACAAATGTAGAACCATAAGCCTATACACTTGTCTATAGACATTCTGCAGACAATTGTCTACAAACATGAATTTTCATTATTCTATAGATAGTCTATAGACAGTAGATAGACAGTCTATAGACTCAGACTTTTTATAGACTAGTCTATAAAAAGTGTATAGCCATAAGTCTATACACTGTCTGTAGACAGTCTATAGGAAATCTATAGACTCAGATTTTTTAAAGACTAGTCTATAAAAAGTGTATGGCCATAAGTCTATAGACTGTCTATAGACTGGTCTAAAGAAATGCCTATAAACAGTCTATAGACTTCAAATGACATATGTCTACAGGCTGTCTCCATACTTTCTATAAAAATTTTGTAAGGGTGGCACCAGCACTCTACTTCAAAGGTCCAGCGCTCTACCATTTCTGCCATCCTTTTCGCTTCGCACGTCTTCTCATATTTTTGTACGCACTGTAACATGTCTTTGCAATACTATAGGTCTTATTTGCAGTGTCTCTACAGAAAGTAACGGATTCTTGCCCGCCGCGAGCCTAGCAGACGTGAATGTCTTAACCAGAAACGTGACACCTTCCTGAAAGAGGCAGTTTCCACTAGGCAAGTAATAATAATAATAATAATAATAATAATAATAATAATAATAATATAGTTCGCACAACTGATAAGTTACAACATTGAAACGTTCATGTGTTGTAGGCTTTTGCTATATAGAAACATTTTGTATTTTCCAGGAATGTAGTTTCTTCTTTTGTTTCTATTTTCTTTTTGTCAATGTAAAAGGGGAAACATTTCAAGTACGCTTTCAGTAAAGCTTGTGGTTCAGAAAATATGTTACATATTACGCCCTTTATATTACTTATTGCATATGTCTTTTAAATTTATAGATTTTTCGAGGTTTCTTTTTATACATAGCTTGTTATTAAAGCATGTTAATATATAAAATAAAATTCAATAACTAAACCTTCAAAAAAAACAAAGGCCATCCTTTAGAACATGGTAAGGAAAGAGGTAAATTCTCCTCCCAAAGTCACGTGGGCGTCAGCTATGGTATAAGTTCTTTTACAAACTAGGGCCGGAACGTAGGCCAGATACAGTCATAAAGCAGCCCTACATTTAACTATTTCTTTTCCACGACCATTGAACATGGGTCACGCGCAACTCGCGAGCCTCGCGCCCGATTTCAAGGCTTCCGGCGCCCTCACGGCATACAATATAGCCTAAAGAGCAAGCTTTCATTTTCTGAGCCGATCATTTCTTGGTCTGGGGCAGTGATATTTAAACAACGCGCAGAGGTGCGCACCTTCTGATCGTAATTGTGATGTACGCTCTTGTAGGTGGGCCCTCGCCTGGATGACGTCGGTCTCACCATTTTGTTGCTCCCTCAAACCCTGAAATGATTGTTTAGATGCTTCTAGTAACACTGCTGTCTGGCGGTCATGGAATTTCAATTCTGACGATGCAGACCTGCTTACTGCCTCTTCGTTGCTGACTAATTTCTTGTGCCGATTGATGTGTTGCACAGATGCTTGAAACATCGTATAGCTTACTTACGGTCTCTCTGCAGTATACAGCGAAGGTTTGTTGCGCGCATTTCAGTATAATGTGACGTTTTCTACGACGTTTCTGGCTACTGGTAAGAAGCAGTTCCCACTGAAAAAAAAAAACAATTTTTGGAGCACAAGTCGCTTGAAGCTTTAATCGACTGTGGGAAATTGAACTGGAAGCATTTTTGTAAATGTCAGAAGACATATTTCCTTTACTCTTTTTATGTTCTCAGCGCAAAACTCTAAAGCTTTACTGTATCTTTCAGTAAAATTAGCTTTTTTCCCAAATTGTATTTGCATATCACACCCTTAGGTGTTTTTCTGAATATATTTAAATGTATATTCCATGACATGACTATTGATATATAGCATGATATATGGTGAGCTGTAGCTAAATATTCGAATATAAGTTTAATTTCATTCTCCCGGCGTGGTGGCTCAGTGGCTATGGCATTCTGCTCCTGAGCACGAGGCCGTGGGTTTGACTCCCCGCTGTAACGACCGCTCCTGCACCTAGATTTGCGTACACATTTAAGACCCGAGGTGGTCAAACGCAATCCGCAGCCTACCGCTATGGCGTTTTTCTTACCCCAGCGTTGCTTTGGGACATTAATTACACCCCACAGTAAATAAATAAATAAATAAATAAATAAAATTTCCAGTAGTAAGTGAACCCCTGTACAATAAACGTCAGGCCTTGCCATGGTCTCGATAATAAGCACGATGCATGCAGTCAGGTCGCCCAGCGAACCGCCGACCACGCTCCAAAGCCGCACTATAGCGAGCCAGGCCATATGCATCGTCGTGATGCTTGCACGAGCTGAAAAGTCGAATGCCGACAGTGTGCTCGCAAGCTCGAAAAGTTAAAGAAGCTTCGTGCAAAAGGTGCGCTGTTTACACTAGCGGCTGGAGCTGACGCTTCTTGTTTCAACAGCGCAAAGGACAAGGACGAGACGAGTGCACATACACAGCGTTGTGTATGCGCACTCGTCTCGTCCTTGTTCTTTGCGCTGTTGAAAAAAGAATGTCACATCAACTTGTCCAAGCTTCAACAGTGACGCTTCTCCTTCGCTTATAGGCAAACCCTGGTCATGCGCACAGCGCGACTTCTTCAGCGTACTTCAGAGGGGAAAAAAATGCTTCCTTGCGCAACGCTATTCCAGGGAGACGGGCTCTGGAGTTGCGCAGCCCTCGCTCCCGTTCATTTACTTACGATGAAGGGACTGCGTGTGTTGCTGTTTTGCTTAGAACAACCTCGATGGAGAAGCCACGTGCGAAGGCATCAGTGCACTTTACCTGCCACGGCTTTCAGCTCCAAAACACGTGTTAGAACTTGAAGCTATGGCGACTGCAGAGCGTTGGAGCATACGTTGCAAGTGAGCTTTCCGCCGAGGCTCTTCTGGTCAAAGAAGCAAACAGTCCGGGTATTACAAACGCAGCGTGGAAAATCAAGTCAATCAAGTCAATCGCAGCGGTGCTATCACTTGGCAGGCGTGAGACAGGTGAATGGTGCAACGCACGCTTAAACGCGACGTGTGTACTGCGACTTTAAATCACGCTTTGTTACACATCGCAGAATTCACGCCTACAGGCAGCCTGCGTACTATGCGTTACAAGCTCTCACGCACATTCCCAGCGTGCGAAAAGTTGCACCAAATAACGCTTGCGCATGCACAGCACGGGGTCTTTCTCGACTCGCTACCGTCGCTCGCCCGCCGAGAGTCGTTGCAAAATGGAGTGGAGCCGACGAACGTACAAGCTCATACACAGAATTAAGCGTCCCGAGAAACGGGGCTGTATACGAAAAAAAAAAGAAAGAAAAAGTCAGCTTTGGCGTTTAACCAACACATGACTGAAAGAGAAAGTTCGCAACCACCCGAAAGAAATACGAAGTCACACTCCAAACTAGGACGGGTTCCTCAGAAAGAGAGCTACGCAATTGAAAAAAAATTCCCCTCCTCTCGGGATCAAACCCCGCACGACCACTTCACGAAGGTAGTCACTCAATCGACTGACCTAACCTGGATATAGTGTAGGGCTAGAAGAAAATCTACCTTTTTCCGAAGTCTTAAGAACGCTCGCGCGAATCTTCCTGGCGGTAGCTCATGCCGATCTCACGGAAGGGACCAGGAAAAAAGGGTGGTGCAATGCGTTCGAACTGGTTGAAGACAAGAACGCGCATTCGGAGAGGTGTAGCACCTCGTGACCTTACTTCTAGCGCCTTGCCTGTACTAACCATTAATATCTCAACTCTCAAGAACGCCTCCCTTGACGGAAAAGCGTTTGCTCGAGCATTAACGTAGCGAGAAATGCACGTGACTGTTTTTTCAATGACACTGGTGGTGGCGTCAGCTCTCATGAAAAGGGCCCATCAATCCGTCATTAAACTACAGTGACGTGGACTCTTGCAGAAATAACTCTTGCAGAAATATGCACGACCCAAGGGGGAAGATTCATCGAAGCGAAACATGGCAACCGCCTAAAGTTGCACGAAGGCCGCACAATGCACCACGAAGTTGTCCGAGATAGGCGGGCTTTGTGGCAAGTGGGTGCCAGCTTTCCTTTTTATGATTCTTTCTCCGCCTTGCCGATTTCCGCAGAAGTTATCTGGATAGACACACGAGTGTTCGGTGCCGTTCAGGGAAAGTGACGCGCGGAGTCGATGTTGCAGGGTGATCAAATTTAGGGAATGAATGTGAAGCAGAATAACGTGCATTTTCAGCGTGTAGACGGCGCTATCGTCTGTAATACAGTTTCACGATAGTGCTGGGCAACCCCTAATCCTTGCTTTTTCCGCGGGTCGCCTAAATATCAGGGCGCGTGGGGTACAGAATTCCCAACTCTTAAACCACCGTGCTAAAGTGTATGCTGTGCCAGTTCTTTCTGTACATGTGCACCTGCTCGACCAAGCCCTTTGATCTCAAAGGAATCAGGCGGAAGCACCCCGTGGCCGAAAACAAAAAGATAAGAATTGTTTATTTGCGGTTCTTGTTTCTTTCGGCCGCTCACTCTCAGAACTTCCCTTAAGTGCTCACCAAAAAGAAAAAAATTATACGACGGTCAAGCTGAGTCTCCAACGAATAGAATTCACTGAAAGTCGGCATATTTATTTGGTGTTTGAGAAGTTCCAACTTTTGTTCGATAGCAGAACACGACATAGCGTGGTGCAGGTACCGACCAACACGACACCATGCTACTCATTTAGTTTCTCGCGTGACGCCCGATTCAGCGTGATCACTTTGATCGCTTTTGCATCGCTTTGTAAGCTGGAATTCACCGAAATTCCTCCTCTTCCTTTCCTCTGAGCAGGCGCCTTTCTCGCCATGTGTCCTAGATTTATTAAGTTAAGGCGCGAATATTTCTGGAACAGATATATCGACTTATCGCTAGAGGGACGGCGTACATACATTTGAAACAACGATTGTGGGAACGGCTGGGGTACGTCGGTACCTTATATACGGTTCATGGCAACATGCTCTAATGGCTGGGCGGGGTCGCTGAGCAGACCCCTTAAGAAACTTCCTAAATGGACCTCGTTAGCGGAATTTCAATCAGTTTCGCCCCTTGACATTTTAGCCATCTGTTATGCAAATAGGAGTACTCGAAGACGCAATGCGAGCGACACAATAAGCGCTGTCCCTCGCATTTCTTATTCAGATGTTAGGTCACTGTAATACCCGTTACAAGTTTTTCATCGCAATAATGAACTTACTTTTCTCATTATCTCTCTCTCTCTCAGTACTTCTTTTTCCACCAGTGCTTATTGACAAACACTGGGAATAATCAGATGCGAGTGCCTGCACTCACACAGCCAATGATGCAGGCGATGCGTGTTTGTGCCTCCTATAAATTTGGCACGCATGCACCACGTACAGGCGCTCTCAGAATAATTCGGAACGCAACACACGCGGCCGCTCGCCGACGGAGCGCGCCCGTGGAAAAAGTAGTACCATGGTCTGCGCGTGCGCGCTCTCCCTAGCGAGCAGGGTTGGCTCCCTAGTGCATCTAGTTTGGGTTCCGTTGTTCCAAAACGGTAGCCCTAGGTGCCCCTTAACGTTTTGTCAAGGGGGCTGGGCCGATGGTGTCCGTGACAAGCTGTGTCTGCGCATGCACTCGCGTTGGAGCATAAGCGCTCGTGTCTGCATGGTCGGGTGCTTGGGCGCCTTTGTTTTTCATTTTTCATGTGGGCCGTATTTATCATTTGCTCAAAATATTCATGGTATATAGGTGACCGTGACTAGCGCTGGCAAAGGGCGGTGTTTGCGTCTGATGCAACCGTGATGATATCGGCGGCTCGATTGATAAAGAGATACGAACATATTTAAACAATGACAGTTACGCGAATTCCGCGCTATTACAATCGAGGCAATTGGCCGAAAAAAGTGCCGATGAATGTGCGGACAAATATAATGAAGCTCAGTTCACAAGATATACCTCAACGTGAGATATGCCGCCTCATAGGAAAGTCTATAAGTGCGGTCAACTGAATAATCCAAGCATACAGGGATGAAGATGGCCGACTCAAAGATGCAGCACGATCGGGACGACACCGATGCATGTTGCAAGAGTCCGACCTTCTGATTGTTGCTGCAGCCGTTGCCGATCCTTTTTAGAGCGCCCGCCAGATCAAGACAGCCCTCAACCTGCAAGCCAGTGAGGAAACAATTAGAAGGCGCATGCGAGAGGCTGGTCTTCGTGGATTTGTCGCGGCACAAAAGCCACACATTACGGAGTGCCAATAACGCCGGCGCCTTGAGTTGGGCAGGGCATATGAGCGCTGGACGACTGTGAAGAATGGAAGGAAATCATATTCTCAGATGAATCGACATTTTCATCTAGATGGGATTAAGAGCGCCGGGTATGGAGACCATACAACTGCAGGTATTTTCCTTTTCATTCTGATCTTTTAAGCACAAATTCTTCGGACGCGCAAGAGGTCTTTCATCTGAAAAGACCATTATCCATTTCCTCCTTTTCGTGTAGATATGAGCCTGAGTATGTTTCCGAGATCTACAACAGCGGCCACTCTGCCCTCAACGTTTGGGGAGCAATTAGCAAAGAGGGCCTCGGTCCGATAATCCGGCTGTCCCCATTGTTCACAGCTGAAGTTTACAGCGAAATTCAGGACTTCCACCTATTGCCATGCGCTCTTGACGGGCCATTTAAAGATGGCTGCTACTTGTTCCAACAAGACCTGAGCCGGTGCACATGGCCGGAGCTGTGGAAAAACTTCTTAAAAATGTGGTGTTCGCGTTCTTTACTTGCCTCCGCAAGGTGCAGACTTCAATGTTATGAACGTGTGGGGCACGATGAAGGAAAGTTTATCCAAGCTGAATCTTGGAGGGGCAAGTGCCGACGAGCTCTGGCTCCCTATAACGCGCGAGTGGAAGGGCTTTGGTGAGAGGAGGGACTTCGTAGATGCGCTCTGCGAGTCAATTCCACGCTGCCTACAAGCTGCGCTTCGCGTGGACATCGCGAGATGTTGATAGCAGAACATGCCGACCGCTTTAGACGAAACAAAGTTACGTTTCGATTCTTTTTGTTTTCTGTGGAAAAAATGAACCCAGTGTTCTTCCTGTTATATATATTTACTATGTTCTCCTTACTATATTTTTTTCATTCAGCTCACACAGCCTACCCTTGATTATCATTGTATATCCCCTCTGAGCAAAAGAAAACGAGTATGAAAATGAATATCCACACCAACAAACGCCGACACGCGATCAATACGTAAGAATACTCGCTTCCAATGATCCAGTTTCCGTGATTGATTGGCGCACAATATATGCGAACCACGTAATGTGGTGCGCCAATAAATGACTGGAGTCGTGAAGAGTTCATTAAAGTGCCCTTCGAATGGATGGATGGATGGATAAAACTTTACTGGATCTATTTAAATGTGGTTGGGCCCCTAGATGCCCGGGAGCCCCCTGGCGGATATCTCTAGGCAAGCACGGTCCACCAGCCAGAGCTGGTCATGCGAGCAAGTGGCCCGAAGAGCGGCCTCCCACGAGGAAAAGGAATGAGGTGGCCTCCTGTGCATGAAACTGGCCTTGAGGAACGTGCCGCGTTATTTCATTTTGTAAACTCTTTTATTGCCACTATCGCAGACACACCCTTTAAGAGGGGTCATGTATAAGTGGAAATTGTCCTCGTTTTACGAAGCCATTAGTACCACGGAGCGGGAGATAATTTAATAAGAACTAATACTTCGCAGGGCAGGCTAACACGGTTGAAAAAATAGGGCAGCGAGGTCGTTGTAGCCAAGCCGCCTCACTAGCACGTAATCACGCAAAGCATTGCTATTATCTCCCACACGGGATGCAGACCATGGCGAGAATACGCTGCATGGCGTCCACAAGCCTTTATTTATAGATTATGGTGCATGCTGCGCTACAGACATTCATACGCCCAGCCCCCCCCCCCCCCCCCTGCACAATGCTAAAGGGCACCTAGCGCTACCTTTTTGGAGCAAGACAACGCCAATCTAGAAACACTAGGGAGCGAAACTTGCTCGCTAGGGAGACTGCGCATGCGCAGACCTTGCCTGTATTTATCCGCCGGCGCGCTCCGCCGACGAGCACCTGCGTGTCCGGCGTTCCGAATTATTCTGGGCGCACCTGTACTTGGCGTTCCTTGTGTACCATCGTGAATCATAGTGGCTCTACTCTTTACGCTGTCTTTGCGTTCTCGCATAGAGCTTCGGACAGTAATTACTGACCGCACATTCGGCACTCGAGCCCTATCGACGCAGTTCAGCTCCAATCGATGCCGAGCAATGTCCCGGTTAGGGGGTGTGGACGAGGATGCCTAACTAAAGGTGCCCAACATACGTGCGTCAAACCATGAGTAAAAGAATACGGCGCTTTGCTCGCGACTGTTGGTTCCTTGTGATGTTTCAGGCCGGTTGCCCTGAGCTGCTCGTTTCTGCACACGTCACAGTGGCTCGTGCGAATGGTGGCTGTGCGAAATGCACCTGCCTCGCAGCGAAAATTCGTAACCCTGGCAACTGTCCTTTTCGCAATACATCGCCGCTGCTGTTCCTAACAAAGGACTGACGTAACTGCCCTTGCGTACCCCACCATTTCAGCGTTGTCGGGTGCGCTATTATTTTTCTGTGCATAGGCCGTCGATATACACCGAGAGGGAAATAAGTTTTGCTTGAAGAATTCAAGGTTATCAACAAACAAAGAAATAGGAGGAGCGTGTGCGTGCGTGCGTGCGTGCGTGTGTGCGTGTGCGTGTGCGTGTGCGTGTGTGCGTGTGCGTGTGCGTGTGCGTGTGTGCGTGTGTGTGTGTGTGTGTGTGTGTGTGTGTGTGTGTGTGTGTGTGTGTGTGTGTGTGTGTGTGTGTGTGTGTGTGTGTGTGTGTGTGTGTGTGTGTGTGTGTGTGTGTGTGTGTGTGCAAGAGCAGCGACGGCTGATGCGGCGGGCACGCGGAGTGGCGCGAGCCAATGAGGCCCTGAACTAAGGGCTCCACCCTGCGAGGAAGTCGCCCAAACTCATCATAAATAAATATTTTCTCTCTCTCTCTCTCTCTTGATGGCAATTTAGTGCAGGGGAATCAACGCCGGTTCACCTTTGTTTTGAATTAAATGTTCCCAGTTCAAGCAGTGATTTCCTTTCACAAGGTAGGCAGACTTTTATGCCGCGTGTCATTGAGTGCCCTAGCGACAGCTCATGGTACGTATGTGCATGTGTGTTTGGGTTTAGTTAGTGAAATGAAAGGTTTTCCGAGCGCCTGCAGCAACGTAATAATTGGGACAATAGATGTCTAAACTCTGGTCGGTGCACAATATGCACAAAACAATAATTGCGAAATAACGCTGGAAACAAATATACGTGCTAGCTGCAGGTGTTGCTAGGCAGAGTGCAAGTCAGTAAACCTTCGAAGTGTGAAGACACAACTTGTGAAATTTTTTTTTTCTACGCGCTGATTGTAGGCGCCCTCCATCCCACGCACGTTCTAAGTTCTACGACAGAGGCGCCATGTGCTATTTTGGACGCAACGTTGCTTACCGGGATGAATGATAAATGAGCACTGACAAGTCCCGGGCACAACCAACTGCGGGTTCTTAGGACTCTCTTGCCAACTTCAGCGCACTGATCGAGGACCCACATGACCGCAGACGGCGGCACACCTGCGACTGCGTACTCTGTCTCACGAACGCTGGTGGGTCTGGTCTAAACCTGCTCTGTCTCTATTGACTAAGTTCTAGTGAATCTGTGACGTGCGAAACCACACAAATTTACGTCCCCGATGGTGCGGATGCGCGCATTCATATGCTTCGTTGGCGACCATCCAAACATTCAACAGTCGACCGAGCAGGTGTCACGTTAGTATAATTGCCAAAGGTGATACCCGCATGCGTGCCTTGAAATTGTAAATATATGGAACTAACAGGGAGCCGTTTGTCACGGAGCGTAAATGTTTCGGAAAGAGCGGCTTTTACGTCATAAAAGGAAAAAATCTTGACCGAAGTATGATAGCATCACTGCGTGCCTAGTTTTGGTCCGAAGCTGCTGTTTTCTGCTAAACGATCGTTCACACCACGTACGCTGCTGTAACGTTACTTTGGATATCTGAAGTTTGAGGCAAAATTAACTCACTGATTCATTTGAACAGCAGCAGCAGCATTCGCATCGCATGAACAAAGGTGCGCGCGCAGTTCGAAGCGCGCTAGTGCTCCGATCAGCACGCGCCTCGAAATTAAGGCTCTCGAGATTAAGCCGAGACCTGGCGCAGAGCTGACGTTCCCCTGTCTACTCTATCGGGTACCGGTCGAGGCCTGCGGCTCCGCTTGATATCTTGCCTCACAAAACTATTATTCAACTTTAATATTGAATGGTCGAGGCTATGAGATCTTGTCAAAAGACGAGGTACTATGAGCCCTCAGGCAGTGGTGCGAACGTTGTATTGTTACGTGGGCGCATTTTCTCCGCAGCACACATAAGCAAACGTGTATAAAAGGAATATTTAGAGCAGTGAAATTCAATCCTAATTTCTTTTAAATTGCTCGGCCTATTCATAAAAGAGAACATGGCCCGTATTCACAAAAAGGTCTTGTGCAAAGATTGTTCGTAAGAGGAAATTCGAGTCAATCCTGACGCTAGACGTGTTATTAGCGAAGGCGGCCAGCCAATGCAAAAGATCATATAGGAGCCTAAAAGATCAATTTGGCCCCCGAAGCTTGAAGCAAAGAACTGGGCGGTGCGTTCAATCTCGTGCAATAGATTCTGTCACCAGCCATACAATAATACGATTGCACCTAGCGAGCCATTGTTACTTGGAAAGCTTTTGTTTCGTTGGGCGTATAGTGCATTCATGGTAGATGAAAAGAAAATGAAAGGAAAAAAGAAATCATCGCCGGTATGTCCTTTCAAAACGCAACCTTTTCATTGCGAAGTTTTGTCGCAATAGAAAAGCGATCGTTTACGGCCACGTCTTTGCACGCGCGTGACGTCGATCTGTAGCCTTCTGAAGCGGTTGACATTGGCTTGCCGTTAAACCCATCCCTCCGTGACTTGGTGGTGGTCCCGAAGCGTTTGTCTCTCTCTTTCTCTTTAAGTACCACTCTATATAAGATTCGATAACCAGGTGGCCCTAAAGGCTACGATTTTACATGAACGGCTACTTTCATTAAAGGCAAGCAGCTCGCACGTGACACTTTCTTGGAGAAACGAAACCATCCTAATGACAAGCTTTTCTGCATGTCAGCACCAATTCAAGACATGGCTATCTCCGCTTTGCTGGAAGTCTGTCGCCACCTCCGAACACCCTGGCTCAACGGTCGCTGCGACGGTGAAGTGGTGCTCTACACCAGCTGCAGGTTGAGTTCTCTAGATTCTGAGTGGAGGTAGTTGCGATCGCGCTCAACATAGCTTTGCAAATAGCCTCCGCCATATATGCAGTCACCGGTCAGGACTAAACATTAAATTAAAGTCGTAGGTATTTACGTGCCGAACTTACGGTCTGATTGTGAGGCACGCTGTAGTGGGGAACTCCGGAATAATTTTAACCGCCTGGGGGTTCTCTAACGTGTACCGAATGCACGGTAGACGATGCGTTTTTGCATTTCGCCTACATCAAAATGCGGCTGCCATGGCTCGAAATCGAACCCGCGGCCTTCTTCTTTGCAGCGCAACATCATAGCCGCTAAGCTACCCTGGCGGCTCGCTGGCGAGGACTGCTCAGTATCGAAGGCAAATTTATCTTACGTATACTACATTGACGATGTAGTGAATTGGGCGTGTTGGTACATATTTATCAAGAGAAGTGAAACGCGTGTGACACGAGAAATCGCAGAATCTGAGCGGATCTCTAGATTTGGGGAGGGATCTATGAGCAGGGCTTCCGTCACCCTTGTAAAGAGCTGGAATATTCACGCATGCGCAGATGATAACTCCTGGCTCGGACCGCGCGTACATTTTCGTGAACCATTCACAATTTGTTGTTGGAAGTTCAACGCTCGTCCTTGTCGTCCTGTCTCCCGTCCGTGTCTTTCTTTCTTGCGCTGCCACCTTTTCAAATACTATATTGACACGTGTGCTTATACAACACGGCGGTGAGAGAAACAACATAGATCCCGCCGTTCAAGCTGGTTCACGGAAGGAACCCGACGATGACTCTCGACGCCATGCAGCAGCACGTCACCGTCGAAGAGAATCTCGACGTCGCCGCCGATCTCCAGCGCACCAAAGAAGCCCGACAGCTCGCCCGCCTGCGTATCAAGAACCAGCAAAGAACCGACAGCCGACACTACAATCTTCGATGACGCTACGTATAGTACCAGCCCGGAGACCGTGTTTGGACCCCGACACGCCGACGACGGCATAGCGAGAAGCTTTTTTCGACGCTATTTCGGACCCCACAAGATCATCCGACGTATTGGCGGACTCGACTATGAGGTTGTGCGACATGGCATTTCGCAATCACAGCGGCGCCGCTCACGGCCTGAAATAGTCCATGTTGTGCGCCTTACGCCATTTTACCAGCGCTAACTCAGGGACTTTGTTATTTCTATTCACTGCGTGTTCTTCAGTTTCTTTCAAAAAAAATACGGGGTTTTACGGGCCAAAACCACTTTGTGATTATGAGGCACACCGTAGTGGAAGACTCCGGAAATATCGACCACCTGTGGTTTTTTTAACGTGCACCTAAATCAAAGTACACGGCTGTTTTCGCCCCCATCGAAATGCGGCCGCCGTGGCCGAGATTCGATCCCGCGACCGCGTACTCAACAGCCCAACACCATAGCCACTGAGCAACCGCGGCGGGCTGCCAGTTTCTTGTGCTCGGGTTTGTAGCATCGGGACAATGCTTTTTTAGGAGAGGGACATTGACACGTGTACTTATCCTTTTCTCGGGACTGCATTTCCCCCACTAACAAGTTAAAGTTATCACCCAGCGCAAGACGTGCCTGCAGGATTGGAACTTACTGGAATGTTATCGATGGTTCTATGCGTTGTATTTTTTCACTGAAGCTTGCGTAATGTGATCGTATAAGCGATGCGCATTGTGTAGTACTTTCTGGAAGACACGTGGGGACGTGGGCACCAGCGATTACTCTGGAAACTTCGATGACTCATGCATAAACGCCGACGCACTTGACTAGCACATCAGATTTCTCGACGATCGCCGACTGTATACTCGCCGCTATCGTTGTGTATTGAGCGTGACTTGCTTGTGTGGGCACAGGTTCGCCCAACAAAAAATTAGTTTCGTCATTCACAGTTTTGCAACTGTTTTCTTTACCTTCACTACTACGTGGCAATATGTAAGGCACCATTCGAGTGTATCTTATCTGAATACAGACAAAAATCAGGTGAGCAGTATGCCTATATCGAAGATACGACCATTTTATCGGGTCTTATAGCTTAAGATAACGGATAAATCTAGAGAATTATCCTCCAACAACATATTTGTTGAAGGACAGCCATACGCCCTCGCTGCATTACCATATAGAAGTATCGGGTATCTAAAAAAGTTATGTAGATTCCACGCGTTGTGGGAATCGATATTCTGCGAAGCATCTTACAGGTAGTTATAGCTATCCACCACCGTTTGAGGTTCTTCGAAAGGTTTCTAGATGGACCAATGCGTTTTTATAAATCAAGCAGTTGTGCTTGACGCGAGCTTGTGCGTGACGACTGAAGAAAAACGGCAACGGCGACGGTAATATGATGGCGACGGCGTCACAACAGTTTCCGGTTTCTCATTTTGCTTTTCATATTTACTTCTTCTTTCCTTTTCTTTCTTACTCCGGAAGAAAGCGTCACAGCCTGTTCTGTTACGACCTGGGCCGGTTCCGAAAGCAATAAAAAATTATGAGGTTTTACGTGCCAAAACCACTTTCTGATTATGAGGCACGCCGTAGTGGAGGACTCCGGAAATTTCGACCAACTGGGGTTCTTTAACGTGCACCTAAATCTAAGTACACGGGTGTTTTCGCATTTCGCCCCCATCGAAATGCGGCCGCCGTGGCCGGGATTCGATCCCGCGACCTCGTGCTCAGCAGCCCAACACCATAGCCACTGAGCAACCACGGCGGGTAGTTCCGAGAGCAGTAGAGTCTAGCACAGCGTCGCAAAGCGTTAGCTTCCATATGGCAAGAATGGGAGAAATTGACACGCTCGCGACGCCAGGGAAAGGGAGGCGTAAGTGTCGATCTGAGGCCGAATGGAAACTAGCGCGTGCATTCGCGCTCTAGCTCGTGCTGTGTAACGTGACGCATGCGCCAGCCGCTTGAAGAGCTAGCACGCATTCTCACACACATAAAAAAAAAAACGTGCATGCGATTTGTATGCATTGAGTTTCGCCGGCAGTACCGAAAGCGATAGTTGTTTGTCGGTTAGAGCCATTGTGCTGGGCGTCAGAGGTCCGATCCCACGATCGGACATTGGCAATTTTAATTTTATAAAATGAGACGAGATGGGTACCATAAAACACTGTACTTCATATACACAAGCTCTTATACCCACCTTATGTCTTTGTTTTGAAACATCTGTAGGAACAAAGTTAAACTGTTAAAGTCTTGCGCGATTTGGTAGACATTGATCTGATTAGTTTCTTGATAATAATGCTAGAGGGGGGGGGGGGGCACAAGTTTTGTGATGTATCATTTTTTTATCGCACTGTAACATAATGATGACTCCGTTGTGCACAAGTCAGTGACATTTTATGTGTTTTGATGAGATGTTCTCTTCCTATGCCATGGTTACTTTTCCGCGTCGGTGACGTCTTGTGCACATTTCCGTGGATTCCGCTACAGTAAAAGATCTCGTTATAACGAATGTAAAAGGGGACTCGCTCTTCTTTATATCCATTATTTCTTTATAACGACTGTGCGCTCTCACAGCCAACAGAGGCCGCCAGTAAATACGGGGTTGTGCAACAAATACACATTGAGGACACCGCTTTGAAAAAACCCGTGGCCCACCGTTGAAGGATCACGAAAGAACGCTTTCTGCCGCGTATTCGTCATCAAAATTGCTGCTTTCTCTAATGCAGCTGTCAACGTTAACGCATCCTCGTAGTCGCCCTGCGTGCTCATGCAGCGGCATAACCGGTGACGGTGTTTCGTGCGTGTGCCAGTGCGACTCTGCAAGCCTCTGATTTTGTACAACGCTCGTCTCCTTTCGCAAACGGGCACTTAATTGTAAACAACAAAGAAAGCACTTTCTTTATTGCTATGGCATCAGTGATGGGCGTTGCATGCGCTGCATCGGAGCGCTCCGCCAGCGCGTCCTATAGAAACGCTGAATAGCCGAGAGTTCGCCGAGAACACAGCAATGGGTGCAATTTGTAGGGATCCGATTCATTTTCCATTCCTATCGTCGGTTGCGCCTACATTCCAATCCCGGCGATAACGGCGGAGCGGCTATGTCACAGCCAATGACAAATGGTGAAAATTATAAGAAATTAAGAATGTATATATATTTTTTACATTCAAAAGCAATGATTTGATTATGAGGCATGCCGTAATTGCGTGCTCCGGATTAATTTTGACAACATGGATTTCTTTAACGCGCACCTGAATCTAAATACAAAAGCGTTCTCGTATTCCGTCCCCATCGAAATGCGGCTGCGGCGGCTGGCATCGAACTCGCGACCTCGAACTCAGCAGCACAGCGCGATACCCGCTAGTTGAGCTGTACCACGGCGGGCAGAATGGAAAATTCACAGGATCGTTAAGAGTACGGTCCTTTGCCTGGGAACATGCAGCAGATCATAGTGGCCGCTGATATCCAGAGCGGCATGTATACTACAGTGCGCCCTGCTCCGACCCAGCGTGCTGTGCGCATCACAGCGCAGAATCCGACGGCGTTGGCAGCGTGCAGTGCAAGGTGGCAGTGACAGAGTGCGGCCGCGGCTGAGTGCGCTGACGGGTGGGCGACAGCTCGCGGTACTTTTGAACGGCCGAATCCGACGAATTGCAAGCAGCGTCGCGAGCCGCCAGATTTCAACCTAGTCGGCGCAAAATTATGAGGGAACCTTCCATTCTCAACTGAAAAAAAAATAAAGGTTCGTTATAATGAACCGAACGAAATTTTCGCTTCGTTAGAATCCTATTTTAAATGCCTGGTTTTAAAATTTAATTTAATTCTGGGGTTTCAAGTGCCAAAACCAAGACATGATTATGAGGAACGCCTTAGTGGGGGACTCCGGATTAAATTTGACCTGCTGGATTTCCTTAACGCGCACCCAATGCACGGTAAGCGCGGCCATTTTTTTGCATTTCGCCCCCATCGAAATGCGACCGCCGCAGCCGGGATTCGATTCGCGCCCTCAGGCTTAGCAGCGCAACGCCAAATCCATTATACGCCACTACGGCGGGTGCTTGGTTTTCTGTGGCCATATAAAGGCAACAGGCAAGAGAGAGAGAGAGAGAGAGAGGAGAATTTAGGAAAGGCAGGGATGTTAACCAGTCAATAGTCTGGTTGGCTACCCTACACTGGGGGATGGGAGAAGGGGAAGAGAAAGAAGGGAGAGAGAAGGTGTAGATACGCGTACGGACAGCACTTCAGTTAGAGTCGCTCGAGCAAACCAGAAGTTCTGAGAAAACACAAAAGTGCCTTCACTGCCTTCTGAGCCGATGATCGGTCGGGACGGTGCTCTAATATGGTCTGTTCACTCAGAGGACGATCGTCTAGTTTCCTCAATGTGTTGGACAAAGACTGTCTTTGTGCTTGAAATTGTGGACAATGGCATAATAAGTGGTCAATGTTCTCCTCGCATCCGCAAACATCACATGCAGGAGTATTAGCCATTCCAATTAGTGCTGACTAGGCATTCGTGAAGGCAACTCCAAGCCATAACCGACACAGAAGAGACGCTTCACGTCGGTGTAGACCCGCTGGAGGTTTGAGTTGAAGTGACGGGTTTAGTCTGTGCAGTCTTGTGCGCCTTGTATGTGCGGTGTTCCACTCTGCCAAGGAGATCGTGCGTGCTAGAATGCCAAGTTGCCTCGCGGCGTCGGTCCTTGAGAGAGGAATGGGGACGCAGCGGTCTTCTTGGTTTGACGTCCGAGCTGCCTTATCGGCGTCATCATTTCCAAGGATGCCGCAATGACCTGGTATCCACTGAAAAGAGATATCATGTCCTTTTGCTATTAAGTGATGAACAAGTTCCGCGATTTCGCACGTGAGCTGATCGTGAGTTCCATGTCGGAGAAACGACTGCACACATTGCAAGGCCGGCCTTGAATCGCAGAAGACTGCCCATTTTCTAGGACTTTCAGCGTTTATCACTTGGAGCGCTTCGCGGAGAGCCGCGAGCTCTGCAGCTGTGGACGTAGTGACATGGGAAGTCTTGAACCGCTTGGTTATTCTCATTGCTGGTATAACTAGAGCGCCGCCGGAACTGGTTGATGTAGTTGATCCATCAGTGTAGACGTGTGTGCAGTCGCTGTATTTCTCGTACAAGAGAAGTAAAGTTAGTTGCTTGAGCGCTGATGATGGCAAGTCCGACTTCTTCTGAAGGCCTGGGATTGTAAGGTTCACTTGAGTACCGCGCATACACCATGGAGGAATGGAAGGCCTTGCCGCAGGTGTGTAACCTGACCTGAAAGAGGCACAGTGCGCGAAGACTGTCGCACTGAATGTCGTGTGGGGCCTATCTACTGGGAGACTTGCTAGGTGGTGGGTAGGGGTCCGGGCAAAGTGTCGTATGTGCACACGCATTGTTTCAATGATAATGTGCGTTTTAATAGTGAAATCTTGAGCGACGGCAATAACCTCAGTCGTTGACGCACTCCGCGGTAGACCGAGACATATCTTGAGGGCTTGGGCTTGGATGCTTTGAATTATATTCAGGTTAGTTCAGCAGGTGTTGGACATGACCGGTAGACTGTACCGTAGGAATCCAATAAAGAGGACCCTGTACAGTTGCAGCATAGAGTGTATTGGTACTCCCCAGGTCTTTCCTGCAAGGAACTTAAACATATGACAAATTCCTGTCAGGCGCTTTTTCACATAATTCACATGAGGGGTCCAGGAGAGATTTTTATCAAGGACCACCCCCAAAAATCTGTGACTCGTGTTGTACGAGATCATGTGTCTGTCGACGGATATCATGTATGGAGACATTGATTTCCTGGTAAATGCCACCGCTGCGCACTTTTCGTATGATATACGAAGTCCTTGTTCTCTAAGGTAGGATGATGTTAAAGTGGCTGACTTTTGAAGCCGCGCGCGAAGCTGCAGTCGCGTCACAGCCGACGTCCAAATGCAAATGTCGTCGGCATAGATGGAGAGCCTAACGGTGCCTGGCAGGATGTCGGAGAGTCCAATGAGTGTTAGACTGAAGAGCGTTGGGCTCAGTACTCCGCCCTGAGGCACCCCACGGTTACTGTAATGCTGTGAGGTCGGGCCATCCTCGGTAAGCACGAAAAAGGATCTCTTATGTAGATAGCTACTTATCCAGAGATAGACTTTGCCGCCAAGTCCTACTGCCTCTAACGCGTTGAAAATCGCTTCGTGCGTTACGTTATCGTACGCTCCTTTAACATCCATAAACAGGGCAGCAGATAATCTTTTGCAGGACTTCTGGTGCTCGACGTACGTCACTAAGTCGATAACGTTGTCTATGGAAGAACGGCCACGCCTGAAGCCGGCTACTGCATCTGGATATACCTGGTAATGTTCGAGGTACCATTCTAGCCGTGCTAGAACCATCCTCTCCATTAGTTTTCCGATGCAACTGGCAAGCGCAATTGGTCGGTATGATGCAATGTCTACAGGCGACTTGCCAGGCTTGAGTAGTGGAATTAGGCGACTGGTCTTCCATTCCTGCGGAACCGCACCTGTCTGCCAGGAGCTGTTGAACAAGAGCAGGAGCTCTTTTCGAGCCTCTTCGCCAAGATTACATAGGGCACGGTAGGTTATACCGTCGGGTCCTGGTGAAGATGAACGCTTGCACAAGGCCAGTGCAGCTTCGAGCTCGTCCATGGAGAAAGGACTATCCATGCGGGGGTCGCGTGAAACCGGTGAGTGGTGGAGCGTCGATGTTCCAGCGGAACTAGTTTCGCCAGCAATCCTCCTGCAGAAAGCTTCCGCTACGTCAATCTCGCTGCATTGTTGGTGAAGGGCCAAAGACTTAAAAGGGTGGCGCTGCTGAGGGGTTCCACGGAGACCACGAACAGTTCTCCATATGTGAGACAAAGGTTTTCGTGGATCCAAAGATTCGCAGAATGATTTCCATCTTTGCGATGCGAGTTTGTCCATGCGACGCTGAATCTTCTTTTGAGTTCTTCTGGCCAACCTCAAGTCATGTACAGACCTCGTGCGCCTGTATCTTCGCTCTGCACGACGACGAATTGCACGAAGCTTCTCTAGCTCGATGTCGCATTCGGTGCGTGTATACGTTCTCAGAAGCGAATGTTTCGCAACCTCTAGGGCACCTTTTATGATGTCCTCTAGGCTAGAGGACAAGTCATCACGACAGCCGTCTTCGACAATTGACTTGAACATTGGCCAGTCGATACATTGTGTGACGCCGGCTAACCTGGAGTCCGTCAACCCTTCAACCCTAAGATAAGTGGGTAGGTGGTCACTTCCCCGCGTTTCAATATCCGGAAACCAACTGACCTTTCTAGTGAAAGAGCGTGAAACAAAGGTCAGGTCCAGGCAGCTACAGTAGGCAGTTCCACGCAGGAAGGTGGGGCTTCCATCATTTAACAAGCACAGTTCTTGTTCGGAGGCAAATGATACTAATTTTCTGCCTCTCGAGTTTATCTTAGAACTTCCCCAGAGATGGTGGTGGGCATTAAAATCTCCAGTAATCACCAAAGGCTGCGGAGTCGCCGTCGTGATTCGCCGTAATCTCTCGCAGTCCAGCCGACTTGAGGGCGATATGTAGGCTCCAATTAATGTGAAAGTGAGCTTGCCTTTCTTTACTGTCAGACATACGTATTGGTTTTCTTGGTCAGGCGACACTGGGTGATGGACATACGTAAGATCACGTCGCATGAATACGATGATCTTGCTGCATTCTCCGTGGGTGGCTGACATGAAACACTCATACCCGGACAGTCTGATGTTATCTGATAAGGGCTCGCAGATGACGATGATTGGGAACTTATTCGTGAACACAAACTGTCGAAAGTCCGACATGCGCGACTTCAGTCCTCTGGCGTTCCACTGAAATATCGACGCGTTTCGGACTTCGTCACGAAACGACGGCTTCTGGAGAGCCATGATTTTAACGAAGAGCTGCAAGTACTGGACTCAAAGTGTCCAGCACCTGTAGTGCGCTTTGCGCAGACGAAGACTTCATGTTGGTAAGTATAACGCGAATGGCATTCATGAGCGACCGCAGAATGTTGATGACCTGGAGATCATCAATCAGCGTCGCTTCAACAGGTGCAGAAGCCGTGGAAGTCGGTGCGTTTTGAGGTAACTTAGCAGGGAGATGTGCGCTCGGTAGCTCAGGCCATTCTTCAGGACGGGCGAGCCTCCCCGCTTTGTTTTCTTTCCTTGTATCTGTCTTGGTGGCGCAGTGTGGTGATGCGGCAGTCCTTCTGACTGTAGCTGGCGTGTACCTATCTGCAGTTTCGGAATTTCGCGAACGTTTTCTGTGTCGATGCCGACGTCGCCGTACAGCGGTAGCAGCCTCTCGATGCGTGGAATTGTCCCGCACCATTCGTTTTAGAATGGTGAATTCCGTCCGCATCCGCGGGCAATCCTTTGATGAGGCCTTGTGAGGACCACTGCAGTTAGGGCATTTTAGAACATGTGCGTTGCAGGCGTCTTCTGAATGAGACTCAGAGCACCGCGGGCACACGACGTTGTTCACACAGACACCCTTCACGTGGCCAATCTTGCAACATTTGAAACACTGGAGGGGCTTCGGTACGAATGGTCGTACTGGATGGCGGACATGTCCTACTTTGACGTGGGAAGGAAGGCTGTCTCCTTCAAACAAAATCTTCACACAGCGTGTGTTTCCCAATCTGGAAATCCTTGTAATGAAAGTGCCTTCTGTCGTTGGCTTTATCAACGTTGGCAAGTCGTCATTAGAAATGGCAACGTCGACGTCATAAATGACGCCCGCAGTACCATCGCCGCCTGTGGGGATCATTGATCGCACCTTTACATTGTCGATATCAGTTATATTACGCAGGTGTTGTAGGGCGCTGCGATGTAAAACATCAACTGCCAGGACATTCTTCCGCGAGTTTATTCGTACGTCTTTAATCTCATTTGGTGCGATTCTCTCAAGTAAGGAAGAGAGGACCTGCCTGTTGAGGAGCCGCAAATTGGTCGCCGGGTCCACGGGCATGAAGAGCACAGTGTGCGGCCAGCGCAGCGGTGCACTCTTCACGGTAGAAGCACTTGGCGAGGAAGATGCCTGCAGTAGTCTTCTTTTCGCTGATCTACTCATCACGACCTGGAAGTCATCGTCCGATGAGTCGTAGCTGTCCGAACATATCTCAGTGGCCTCGCTGTCTGTAGCGCTTGACGCACTTCCACGTTTCCTGGACGCTAGCCGACTTGACGGCTGCACATCAGGAAAGTCCTCGGAGATTTCTTCATCCATTGCCGCAAGGAGGGAGCGGCAGCTCCCAGAAATGCAGGAAAACAAAGCGAAAAAGCGGAGACAAACGTAGAAGCGTTCTATCAAAGAATCACTTCGTCTTCCTCTCCGCAACAGGCAATGAAGCCAAGGAAAGCATAGGGACAATTAGTCGTGGTTGAAATTGAAATGTAGAAAATAATGTACCTGGTCTATAGCCCTGGGAGCTGAGATCTATAGCCAGTGCCGCTCTGATCCATGGCGGGAGGATGTGGAACACCTTTTCTTTTCTTTTTTTTTTTGCCCGATTCTTCACGTAGCAGGTGAACTTCAGAGAACAGACAATTATTTCTGCATTTGAAATTCAACCACAGCTAATTGCCCCTATGCTTTCCTTCTCTTTATGTGGCTTTATGTGGTCGCGATTAAGAAAAATAGAGCCCCTCGATTTCCCTTCTTCTCGGTTTTGTGCGAGAATTTTAAGGATAATTACGATCATATAGGGGGAATTGGTTATGACCAGTCTTTTTATTACGAGGTTTCACTGATATATACTTCAGCGTGTTTAGCTTGTCTCTCATGCATGTCTCGGGTCACGTTCTGGGTCTACATTACGTATGATGTGTATATTTTTGCAACTTTGCAATTTGTTGTTAGTACATAGAGAAGATTTCTTTTTGAAAGAAGATTTAAAATGGTTTTATTTACTTTTGATTATTTCTGTCTATATCGTTCTCTTCTTTCGTGCATTGCCTGTAAGCATTAATTTGGAATAACAAGCTCTTCAGTAGCCCCGTTTACCATTTTTGTCGCAGTTATTAAACAAGAACAAGTGTCGGTGTTAGTCCGCCACGAGAGGACCCGTTTAAGGTGCTGCCCTCATTCGCATCACAGCTTTCTCCACGCTGTCCTTCTCCTGTCTCGCAAAATCTTACCTCGTTTTCTACAGCCACGCCCCCTTTTTCTGTACACTGCTGTCATTTCGCGCTGGCCACTAGCGTGGCTGTGTTTCGTAATAATACGCACGTTACGAGCGCAAGCCTCAAAACTCCTGACATTTGCTAATATATAAATCGTTTTATTTTTAACAGTTTTATTTTTTTTTCTAAAGAAAAGCTCAGTCCTTCAAGGCTGATACGAAAACCGCATACTTTGTTGTGTTATGTTGGTTGCTCGTGTGTTTGTGGCCGGCCTCCATGGAGAAGGTGAACTAGTGTGTTTTCATTGTAGACAAATTACGCAAGCTTAATCCACCGAAGGGAAGCGCCCTCCTACTTGTTGTGGCGAGGTCAAATCTTAATCGCCCAATGTGATTGACGGGATTTGTCGCGGCATTGAGCCCACGGGGCTCTCGTTGACAAAAGGCGTGGAGTATAGAGCCTTCCCCAGCGGACAACTCTGCGCCGCACCGAAATGGCCCGCGGCGAAGCGGCAGCTCTTGTTCAAACGTTTACACAGGATGAGGCAGTTGCTCGAGCGAGCCTTTTGTTCAACTCGTCTTCTTGTTTTTCTAGTTCTTGTTCTTGCAGTGCTTCCCATGTGTTGTGGCGCCTGTTTAATACCCGTGTCATACCTTCAATTCTGAATATAGTGCGCGCATCTGTCGTGCATGATATCATGGTCACGGTGAGTCAGTAAAGGCAGCAAATGCATGCAGCGTAAAGATGCCCCGGCATATTTATTTCTGCATTGATTGTGGTAGCTGTGCGCTGCTTTGGCGCCACGATGTTTTCTGCATATGCTGTTTGGCCCTTCTACTGTTTTGAAATTATTTGTTTCGTTGCGGTACCGTAATTTCAACTGCGGGAGCCAATGGGAGTCACTGTTTATGGCATCGCTAGATTTTACCATTCTGGGACCACCGAAATGACGAAGCTCTCTGTTCATTTTATTTGTTTTCGGGCGGCCGCCTTCGTTGTGCACACTCAGTGTTCACTCGTTCCCTCTTCTCCTTCTAGGTATTTCCTCTTTTCCTTACCCCCAGTGTAGTGTAGCAAACCTGACGCCCATCTGGTTGACCTCCCTACCTTTCCTCTTGTTTCTCTCTCTCCGTCATCAGGATTGGCTGTAATCCTCTCTTACGAACAATAAGAGTCTTCCTTTGAATACGGACCCTGATGTTTTAGCTCGGTGGGTATGAAGATCGCGGTTTGCAGCGCGGCGACGGAGCGTGAAAGTGAACGACATGTCAGAAATTTCAACGCACCGTGCCGCGTCGCCTCTGTTGGTGATTTGAAAACGAAATGCATTTTTTTTGTAACCTGCGCGCTTTCATTTCCAGCCACTCTGGAAGACTTATTTCTCTCTTCTGTGTGTCCTTTCGATGTATCCCGAATGAAACTCGTAGTTGCACATAAATGCTCGGTGTCTCTCGTATACTCCCACGCTCTTTCTATGTCACGACGCAAAAGCACCAGCACTGATCAGGAACAGTTTCGAAACGACTTTATGTCTAGTTCGTGAGGTTTTAGTCAGAAGCGATTCCCGGTCTTTGAGGGACGCCGTGTAGTAGGGGCTCTAGCTTAAGGTTGACCACGTCGGATTCCCTAAACGTGCAATTTGGTATAATTGCGTCGCTATTTTTCGTTATCACTTGTCTTCATTTGCTTGCGTATGCCCACATTTTCTTATTCTAATAATAATAATATTTGGGGTTTTACGTGCCAAAACCACTTTCTGATTATCAGGCACGCCGTAGTGGAGGACTCCGGAAATTTTGACCACCTGGGGTTCTTTAACGTGCACCTAAGTCTAAGCACACGGGTGTTTTCGCATTTCGCCCCCATCGAAATGCGGCCGCCGTGGCCGGGATTCGATCCCGCGACCTCGTGCTCAGCAGCCCAACACCATAGCCACTGAGCAACCACGGCGGGTTTTCTTATTCTAATGTGTTAATTTCTATTAAAAAAAAAACACCACTTTATTTGTAGGGTTTCGCGGTGTGTCAGAGAGAGAGAGAGAATGAAGAGGAAAGGCAGGGAGGTTAACCAGATATGAGTCTCCGGTTTGCTACCCTACACTGGGGATGGGGGATAGGGGTCAGAAAGATGACAGAGAGGAAAACGCAAAAAAAAAAACGAACGCGCACTCATGGAGACACACACACAAAAGGCGTTCCAGTTAAAGTCGTTCACACAGGCCGGTAGATCGCAAGAAGCGCAAAAGCGCTTGCACGGCCTTCTTCTGTGACGGTAGGTCCTTTCGATGTTGTAGAATTCTTTTTTCGGATAGCGGTTGGTCGTCCAGTCGGTCAAGTTCGTGGCTAAGGCATGCCCTCTGTGGACTGTACTGCGGGCAGGTGCACAAAATATGGCCAATTGATTCTTCATGGCCGCAGTGGTCACAGGTTGGGGTGTCGGTCATCCCTATGCGGAAGGCATAGGCTTTAGTAAAGGCAACGCCCAACCAAAGTCGATATAAAAGCGTGGCGTCTCTACGGCGAAGCTGTGATGGCGCTCGAAGACTTAATGTTGGATCAAGTGAGTACAGTCGCGGATTTCTTAAATGTGGCTCATTCCATTGCGACGCGGTGCACTGCCGAGCAAGTAGGCGGTGTGTCAATTTCCGCTGGGGCAGACAGGCTGTTTAAGCAATTGGATTCATGTGCGCTACCGTGAAGTCAGAGTGTGTGTGGGGGGGGGGGGGGGGGAGGGGGTGATCATCCAACTTGTTGCGCAATTAAAGAAAAAAAATGAGGCTTAGCCACTGTCGTTTACTTTTTCTCCGTGGTAATCACCGTTAGCATAGCCACGTAATCACGAAAAACCATGTTGTTTTAACACTGTACGATCAACGCTGTGAACACTCCCCCCACCGCATCTCCTAAATGTATAAGCAGGTTTAAACGTTTACGGGAAGTGGCATAAGAGAGAAAAAAATTTTCTGATGCTGCAGCCTGCATTGAAAAGGTGTTAAGTCTACTAGTGTAGGCGACTAACATAGTGTTACGCTGTTTTTAATGGCTGCAAGCTATAACTGGGCTGATATTTGGCATTCTCGCGGAAGCCGCATCCCCTAAAGTTTTGACCCAGCCTGTACGTGAGGATCAAGTAACGCCATGTGTTTTTTTATTTCTATTTTTTTATATAAAATAGGCATGGCTGAAACTTCATTCCGACATACAAACAGTTGGCGAGGATTTAACGGTGCCTGCATAAAGTAAACAGGCCCTCGGAGTTCTTGGGGGCAAGGAAATCACGCACCACTTCCTTTATTGGTTACCTGCCCATCGGGGCCAGATAGAGGGTGCTCCTCCCAACCTACACGAGTCGGCTCACGGGGCTGCGCGCGAACTTGCCCACCGCGCTACCCCCGACTAATCAGACGACGACTCCCCAGAGAACAGAGACATATACCCTCCACCTACAACGAGATTACTAAACACTGCTATCTCAGCCGTAGAACCTACTTCGTTCCTCATCCGCGACTCAATAGAACTCAAGCACTAACAAACGAATACTACTACTAACGAACACATATCCCAATCCCCGTCGCTCTTACATAAAATCTATCCGAATACTTACACCGATCGTACTTGCCGCGATTGCGGAGAAATAGCCACGTAAGAACACATGCTCTGGCGGTTTGCCCGGTCCGCGCTATCACCGAAAACAGCTCGGCCAGATGGGAGGCGGTTCTCCGCAGCCCTCTTCTGGCTGACAAACCCTGGGCTGTCCAGCAGGCCCTCGATGCGGCCGAGCGGCTTGGCCTTCCGTTTCCCTCGTGGGAGCGCCCCGCTTTGTGATGACTCACGATATGCAGGACCTCAATAAAGTTTTACCCTACCATACCATACCTGTTCAGCGGGCACGCTTGCTCATTTGTAATAAGGCCTTAGACGTGAGCGTTTACCGCCTTTTATTCACCAAGTATTTTGCGCCAACCGTCAATTATTTACGTCCGCTTGGTGTCGGAGTGGCGGATATCTACTGTGCTTATATGTGCGTTGTAGCGCTTCTTTGTGAGCGTTCCCTGCCCACATATGAATGTTTCGAAGAACTTCTTGCTGGGCGAGTTGGTGCATGGCTATGTTAGGAAGAGTTGAGCGTGCAAAAAATGAACACAGGAAAGAAAACGAGGTAGACGGAAAGAGCGCCGACTATCAGCTGGTTTTATTTGTTTCGAAGCTGTATACACAGGCAGTGTTCACAGGTGCCAAAAAAGGGTATGGCGTCCATGTGGTTTTTTCTGCTCCAAATAAGCTCGCGGGGTTATGACCGAGGATCAGCTGAGAAGGAGCCCTACGAAGCGGTTGTGCAATAAAGCTTGCCGAAACTTTCGTGAAATGTGCCACGGGCGTGGTGCATGAAATCCTGCGCAAGCATGGACGAGTATATGTGGGCCAAACAGGGCGCTACGTGAGGTGAACGCGCAGGGGAGCATGCGTTGTCAATTCGGAAAAAAATATAAGGAGTGAACTTGCTCGCTCATTGCATTGCATGCATGCAGGGGATGTGAGCCACTGCTTAAGGACATTAAGATACTAGGCACGAGCAGGAACAAAATAGCCCGAGAGCTTTTAGAAGCGTTTTAGATCAAGGCAAAGGCCAATGAATGCGTAAGTGGCACTTCTGTTACATTGCATTATGCGGAAAACAATTTTCTGCGCAGCTTTTTTTTACTTGAGGAAGGCTTGATTTGCCATCTCCCCTCCTCCCCCCTTCCTTTTTTTTTTTTTTGGCACGTGTGAACACTGCCTATGTGTGAAGCTTCGGAACGAACAAAACCAGTTGATAGTTCGCGCTCTCTTTGTCTACTTGATTTTTTTCCTGCGTTTCGTCCTTAAGTACGCGCAACTATTCCTAACATGCACATAGGAATGTGTTTTGAGAAAGTGGTCTATACGACAAGTCTTCCTGTCTGTCACGGCCAAACAATTTTATTATTCCACATATACAATTCACTCTCAAGCACTCACCACTTTTTGTTTCATAAATATATCTTGGTTTATCGACATAAAGATGGTATCTGTAGTGTCGATTATCGCGTACTAAGAACAACTGGTTACCACCACAACCCTAAGGAACAAGCTGCACTCGCGCAAAAAGAACGAAGATATGCGATATGAAAAGTACCAAGCTGTATAAAACATTGCACAATTAACAATATGCCGCAATGCCTTTTTTACAGAAAACACAGTCGACATGGCCACTGAGCACGCGATCATAGACTGAATGCTCAAACCAAAACCAGCGCCATTATTAATTGTACATGGCCGACCGACATGGCCGACTTGAGATTTCATCTTGATTCCCACGGGCGAATGAAAAACATACAGGCGATCTGTATCAGATACCAGTTCGGGAACGCAACACCGATCAATTATTGACCGGCATCTGTGTTTACATTTAGTACATGCAGAACGTCCATTTAGTGTTGCCGAAGGAGGCCATGAACGGTGGCAGTCAGCGGAAGTGTGCGTATCCAGACCTCTCTCCCGTCTCTCTCTTACGCAGAGAATATAGATACTGCTCTGTGGAGCTCAATAAAACTTGTTGGGCAAGTTGGTTCATAATGCTTAAAGAAAAGAAAAGAAAAAGTACTGAGCCAAGGACAGACAAAAGCATGAGAGGGTATCGACAAGGGAAAAAAGCAACCCGTTGCAAATGCTCTGTGGGGCATTTGCAAAAGCCACAACGAAGCTTCGTGTCCAGGCGGCACGTTAATGTGTCAAAGGATAACGTCACGTAACGCTGGCGCGTACTTGTCTCCTTTGTCAAATACCGTTTGCAGGGATATACCTGAACTGCAGCAGCGCTGGCGGAACATTAGTGAACCGCATTTTGTGGCGGTTCTTTTCCCAATTCATTCTTTGAGCTCTCTGTTAGGCACCGAATCGCACATTTCTAACTAATAGCGTACCTGTTCCTTTCCCTTAGTAACAGCGCGCGTCTCAAGTACTACAGGAAAGCGCACCACACAGCAGAAGCGCTCGGCGGGGTCTCAGTTACGTTCACACAGTCTCTATAATAAGCGGAAAGAATATAGGTATATCTTGCATAATCAGGGCAAGGCAGGCGCAATTAAATGAAGTGAACGGTGCCGCCACTTTTATACTATACGGAGGAACATGTGGGTCTCGGTTACAGAATAACTAGATGATAGGCAAAAGGCAAGTGGACCTAAATAGCAATGGCAAGCAGCTGAAAAAAAAAGAAAAAGACCTGAAAGGAAAACTAAAGGGTTAGTGTCGTCACTGCCCAGTTAAGCTAGCATTAGTCACTTTTGAGTCGACGCTGCCTTAATCTCTGACTTCGGCTAACGCTGACGACAACTGAAACGGTCGCATACGGCTTCTTACAGAGCGCACAAGAAAGAACGTGATTTCTTTCGGGAGCACATTTTTCCCTTGCCAACGACACATTTTTGTACATTAATATGCCTATTTCTAACTAAATTGTCCAGTTTTGTCAGTCCCTAGATAAAACGTAGAACTGTTGCTCTAACCAATAAATCTTAAAGAATAAGTAACGTTTCTTTGCGGACACGACCATACGATGAGCATGTTTAGAGATGCAATAATAATGCAATCTCAGACAAACAAAGGAAAAAGCGCCTCAGCGTATATTCTATAGACCTGGTTTTGAATTCGTGCCTGTGTTCTGGCCGCCTTCTTATTAGGTACCGAAACGTTGCAAGTAGGAAACATGAGCTTAACGCGATTCCACGCTCAAGAAAGACATAGAACTGACTCGGCTGACGTATATAGATAGCTACAGCGACAACTTAAACTTCTTGGTATGCGTAATGTGTTTTTTCGCTATTTAGTCAGAAACGTCATGCACATTGACATTATACTTGCCCAAGTGTGTTTCCACCTTTTTGCGCCCATAAGCGTAATCGTGTACACAATGACGAGCTTATTGACGGCTATTTTCCTGTTTGGCCAGTTAAAAAACGTCGTATCTAGTAAAATCAGGACAGAACATAAGCAAGTGCATTCAAGACATCACAGGTTACAGTCCGTGCTCACTAGGATCATGTGGGATAACAAGAAAAAATTTTACACGCCCAGAGTGCGACATCTTGAACCTAGACGAAATATTCCATTGCATTTTGCTGCAGTGTGACCTAACAGCAAACAGTAAAGGAAGGGAACAAAAATGAGGGTTTGGTTGTGGCACGAATGAAACACCGCGAGACGAACAGAAAGGAGGGGAGAGGGGGAGGGGGTGTAGATGAGCCGCAAGTCACGACGCTACAGCTTCTTCGCCGCACAGCTCAGTCGTGACCGTGCCTGAAGTGCAACTTTAGAGACATCTGACGTTCGGTGCCTCCCATATATTGATATTTATAGAAAACCTTGCAACAGGGAAAGTCAACAAGAATAAAACAGGAACATCCAGTCTCCCTTGACGCATGTGTAAGCTAGCTTGACCAAGGCTCATGAGACGTTCCTACACGTATTACGTGGCTTGGAGGCTCGATTGGACAACCTCCCGAGTGAGTTAGCATAACCCAGTCAGCTACACCCTGCCTGTAATAAAAGGGACAGAAAATCAAGCGAATTTATTCTACATCTCATACGTACGGTCAGCGCTCAGGTGAACACTGGCGAAAATAAACAAAACTGGAACATAACCGAAACCCATGGCGACAGCCCCGGGTCAGCATCTGTGCAACCTCACGTTAGAAGGCTTCGGGAATGCCAACTTAAGGCAAGGCAAACGTCAAGTTTCCTTGATCAGTTTTGCACCGCCTCTGTTCGTTTTCATTATAAACGAATAACTTGCTTTTCTCGTAGAGTATTGCAAAAGCCATTCTTAAACTCATCACTGGCACGCGTTACGCGCCAGGCCTAGAGGGGGTAGTTTCGAGTTCAGGCCGAACGGGCGTCCGCCAAAGGGGACAAAATGACGAAACGCTTTAGGTGCACATAAACGCAGGTGCCCGTTAAGGAGTCGCACGCATTTCCATATGCATCCACAGGCGCCAACAGGTACTGACGAGCTTTAAGCTTTAATATAGAGCGCACGGCGCTGGGTATTGCTGTCGTCAGTGGCGCAATTTTCTACTAACATTTTTCGTAGCATACTTCTCATCTCTTTCTATTTTTGTAACAATTCTACAAAAATATGGCGGTAGAACTGAATTTTTTAGAGACTGAACCATTGTCGCAATGACATAAGCAGAAATAAACAATACTTCTTGATATAATGCGGCTTAGAAGGCATAGAAGATGCCATCGCTCAACCATTCTTAGGCAAGGGATTCCACCTGTAAGCGCTCTCCTAATATTCTTTATTTTACGCGACAAAATTGTTGGGACTAATTAGGGGCTGTGTGTCACATATCATTTTTTCGATGACTAGTGTTTACAAAATGAAAACAGCATGCTGATAGGGACTCAACAACATTGACAGATTGCAGTGACGGGGGCCATTGCGTTACACACAAGAACGCGTTACATTTTTTTTTCCAACGTAGCAAGAACAAGTACAGAAGACAAGCAGAGAGGTCGAAGAGAATAAACAGAGCAAAGAGTATGTTGCCTGGCTTTCGTCAGGAAAGGAGCAATGGCCAAAGCGTTGTACAGGCACAGTCTTACCGTAGCGTGTCGGCACGCACGCAATAACTGCCTGCATGGCTTGTAAGAAAAGAAAGAAAAAGAGGAAGGAGAGCATTTTCTTTTTATCATGACACCGTCCATGAAGCGACCTGTTGCCATGAGCTGATTGTGCACGATCTTCTTTTTCGCTTTATTTTCCATCGATAGGTGCCTGCATGTTATCGCTGGAACGAAGAAAGAACGGCTGTGCGTCACCACAGTGAAATGAACACGGGAATTTAACCCGAGACGCATAACCGCTTGCTATGCTTTCGATATGCTAAGAAAACTCCGACAGCGCATTGTGAAATGCTTGCTGAAAATGCCGCTTCCTTTTTTTTTTTTTTTTGAAGTGGTTGAGGTGACTGCGTAATATTAAAATAATCGTTCATTCTACAATCTTTCTTTCAAGCGCAATTTGTAGAAATGGCATGGCATACTTATCGACAGCCTTCCTTTCTTCCTTTCTTTCTTAGTTTTTTTTATTCCCCGAAGAGGCGAGGGGAGGGGCACTTCTAATGCCCTAAGCAACATTACGTAGCAGACCACCCAAGAATTCATGCAGTAACGCTGGAACGTTACATACGCTGTACTGAGCGTAATGATTTGTGTTTTGTATTGCACAGAACGAACGGAGGAGTGGTTCCATAGCACTTTCTCTAAAATGACGTAACCTACCCTTGCGCAAGCATGCAATATATAGATATTTAAAAAAAAAATCAGTGGTCCCATGCTCCTCATGCAGGCGGAAAGTGAAAGAAAAGTCAGCATGGTGTCAGTTTGCCTCTCTGCTGTTTGCTTATGTGCGTGTGTGTGTATGTCTCTGTGTGTGTGTTTTGAACGCTGCATTCGATAATGGAAAAAGTGTCCGCTTACTATAGCCAGACCTGTAACGGAAACTTGTTTTTGTTGGAAAAAGAAATCACGCACGAAAAGACGAATGGGACAAAGTTATTTGAAATGTCACTTGTTTCTTGTTCATAATTGTGGTACAGGGTTTATATATACATATTAGTTCTACGGGGACTATGACAAGGTTCCATTATCATTAGTAATATTAATTCGTCAATGTACTGTTAAATGTCAGTCTGAAATCATGCGCATACAGATTCAACTGCAGCAAGATTCTTGATGGCATGCCGACAGCGCTCTTCGTTAATCATAAAGAAGTGATATGTTGATAAGTCGCCCTTGTAACTCTCTGTGCTGCAGTTACTGAAATATTGAAGTTACTTAATTTTTGTATCCTTCCTGACAATGGTTCGGTCGTTGTTTGATACCGGAGCAAAACTTCCGCGTTAAACTTTCACAGTGGAATGACAGATTATGGAGCGCTTAGAATCCTAACTTCTTGCATTACTTTGTGTTTAGAAGTGAGCAATCAATTCTTGAACAAGTGGTTTCTGAGGTATTTTATAAAAAATCCAGTCATTTGTACTATCGCATGCGAGCTTCCACCGACAACAGACAAGACAAGTAACACTGCGTACGTGTGCTTTCGTTCGATAAGCTTATTACATTGCTCTCCACCAAACCTCAGTGCACTGTAAACGCTGTACACACTGTTGCAAAATGAGTCTTCCGGCCCCCGATTTCGTGCAAGCGCTTTAGTAGCAAACATAGCTGACGAGAATACAAATCAGTTCTCTTCATCTGGGCAGCCTTGTTTAGCTTTCCTCCAAGTTTCCGCCCTCAACGAAGACTCCGACAAGCGAAAATAGCAACAGTGACGTTGACGGCCGAGCGACACACTCTCGCATTACGCGCCTTAATGGCAGAATTCAAATACCATATCGAATTCGCATATCCTCGGCCTCCGCAAACCACGCTGTAGTATTGGTTTTCCCGTTATTACATGCTGGCGCTGGTGTTGGGCTGTGGCACTTCTAGCTTTTATTCGGTTTAGCATGGGCGAGGAGGAGCCGTGCTATATACAGCGCGACCTTCAGGAGCCCGGTTTCCGCGCTTATGACTGAGGCGACTGCGGAATTTATCAGCGCGATGTGGCACAGCGCCTGCAATTCAAACGCGTCACGGTGCGCGAACTCAGACGTGATTGGAACGTTCAACGAAGTGAGCGGCCGGGCGGTAGGCTGACTTTCAATCGTCTCGTAAAAAGAAGGGGAAAAAAAGGAGGGGAGGGGGGGATGGTGCTGGGGTACGTAGGGAGTACATGCAAGCGCAGATAGTCGAGTCCCCCGCGGGTGCTGCGACTGGATACACGTCTATAACTGCGCCCTTTTCCCAGACGGGGCTTGGTGCACCTGCGGCGCTGTGCGGGATCGATAAGGCAGCGTGGCCGTTAGCTGTCGAGTCGGAGCGTCGCACACGGATGGTCGATGGGGTCCCAAGGAGAATAAACGTGTTTGACAGTTCGTTTGCTTACCGCATTACACGGAAATCCAATCCGGACAAAGTCACGTTCAGCGCCAGTTCTTGTGCTCCTTTTCTTCAGCCAGAATTCGCGCTCGGGCATGTTCGGAACCGGGTTCGTTCTTTTTTTTTCTTTAATCGCTTTTACCCGGAGCACAGGGTACAGTGAGACGATGCAAGTCTCTAAACAACGCCATGTTAAAATTCCATAGCATTATTGTATGCGATGCCAAAAGATTCTTGCGGACGGTTTTGCTTTTCTTTCTTTCTCAGAGCTATCAAGCACGTTAACAGCGCCATTGGACAGGTCACAAGGAGCAGACACAGACAGCACAAACTCCTTTTTTTTTTAACGCTAAGTTGTTAAAGCGAAGTTCATTTGTCTCCTCCTTCCTCCTTTGCGTGCGCCATTGTCTGGCCAAGTAAAGTGGGCTCGTCCCGGAGACACCACGAACAAAGCTGGCGACTTGGCGAGCCGTTCCTGTCCTCGCAAGCTTTTTAATGTGATTGTAATTGGTGTCGAATCCGGAGGCAGTGCAGCATCGCTGCACCCACATGGCTCACAGCATTAACCAACAGAGTTAACTACTTAATGTCTACAGCAGCACATCTCAGAAGGTATACCAAGCTATCACTTCACTTTGACAGGCATGCTTGAATGAACTCTAGCCATTTTTTTATGGCCTGTGTCCACTTCTTGTGTTTCGTCCAGTAAATTTAGCAACAGGTGTCAAAGTTCTAGGACTGACTACAGCCCGTCTGAAAAGGAATAGTCGCTACGTTCAACGCGCTACTTCCGAGAGACCGACCGCCTCGCACTTTTCACGGATGCATGTTTGGCATACACCTGACACGCCAAACGCTGCGTCAAACATTAAGAACGTGCAGCCGTGCTGCTGTGCTGAAGAGAAGTGCGCGACCGAGGGATAATACGCCTGATTACCTCTGTTTTGCACGCTGACCAAAGAACATTTGGGGTCGTACTCTCCAACGACTCGTTTCGTTCCCCATGGTTCTTGCCTTTATTTATTCGCTCGGACGCTGCCACGCCTCTGCACTGCTAGGATGGGCCGCCTAGCGTGACAGTTGAACGGATGATTAAAAAAAAAAGGAGAATAGAAAATGCGCCGGATCGTTACGAAATACGGCCCGGGATTGAAAGCAGTCTTCGTGGTTGACAGCAAATTGCGCTGCCACCTCGCAATATGATATATATGTAAAGGGAAAAAAATGAACCACAGCGCTTCGCGTAATGGATAACACAACGGCACCCGATCGACTCGATGATACAGGAGGTAGGACAATGCCACACAAAAGAGAGTACTACGTCTACCACGAGATATGAGATGGAAAGTGCATGGTACGGACAAGTGCAGAGAGAGCAGCCAAACAACGGTCACAATATATCACGTACGACACCACACCACACCACATCCACCACGCCACCGACACACAATCGACGCCACACTTTCAGATTCAAACCTCCCCACCAGAACAGTAAACGATAGAAGAAGACGTTTTTTTTTTACCTGTGCTCTGTGCATTGTGAAATCGCACATAATAGAGGAATATACTCTAGTGGCCACCGTAGACCAATGAAGCCACAACACAAACATTCCCCAGTCCGGTGCGATTGCAGCACATTTTCCCCGCGCAATACCCGAATGCTCTTTGGAAATTATGTCAGGACACTAGAGCGACGCTGTCACACGTGTTGTGGGAGTGTCGGGTTACATCAGCTACAATGGCAGTAACTCCGGAGGCTCTTGCGTCGAAGTGGGCCGCCGCTCTGCGCAGCTCCAACCTCAAGACACAAGAGTGGGCTGTCCAGCAAGCCCGAGAGGCGGCGACGAGGCAAGGCCTCGAAGTCCCCTCATGGGAGACCTGAGCCCGGGTCATCAAATTTGACGGATTCAGAATAAAGTTGTTTCCATCCATCCATTCCTTGAGACTCCCCCCCCCCCAAAAAAAAAAATAAGAAAGAGGCTCGCACTCATCCCACAGCGCATGTCGTAACAAAAAACCGTTGACGATTCTAGGTTAGTCTCATACGCGTGTCCGTATTTCGAGTTTCTTAAGTTGGCATTGTCCGCCTGTTTGTCATCTTCTCTCCCGTAGTGTCTTTGGGTTCGCGTTTCAAGCGTTGTAACGTTTATGGCGATGTGCGACATGGTGCTATTGAAAGGCGCTATAGGTAGATTGAATCCAGAAAATGTTTTAGTACTTCATACAGGTTCCAGTTTTTATGGCTCAGGTTGGGTTGGTTAGTTGCATGGTATTATAAGCCCATTTAGCAATCCAAAAACATTCGATTCATGATTTTGGGCCCGTGGTCTCGTGCATCTGCTATGTGCAAGGTCACAAGTGCGCTGGTGCGTTTCTTGAAATGCGCCAGCCTGTATGACCGCCTGTGAGTGGCTCGGCGATGGGCGCTTGTGTGCGTAACAGTGGACAATGTGAACTTCTTTCTTCCTTCTCCTCTTTCAATCCTCTTTCCCACTTCGCCAGTGCAGGGTAGCCCACCGGCCTCACTTGGTTAACCTCCCTGCCTTTCCCTTATGACTACTCTCTCTCTCTCTCTCTCTCTCTCTCTCTCTCTCTCTCTCTCTCTCTGCAATTTATCGCGTGAAAATCAAGGCAATGCTTGCCAGTGAAAACAACAAGCAAGACTAAGGACTTTTAAGTCTTGCGCACCCAAAGTTAGGGGACGAAAAACCGCCGGCGTACTAGAGAACGCAATCGCGGCCATGGGGCTTTGTGTACGCAAGGTCACTTGTGTGCGCTATTTATAGAACTCCCTAATATGAATGGCTTTAGAATAGTGTCCGTTCGTAGTCCCCATATTTGTCATCAAAAACTGCAAAAACTGCAAAAGGAAAAAAAGATGGATCGACAGCTTCCACGGGAGCCTGTGATAATAGAGAGTTTTAGAATAGGGGCCCCAAACGTTTTGGGGCCCCAAAGAAATAGCGTCGAAGCCACTGCGCATGCGCAAGACGCAAACTCCGTTTGGGTTTTGCGTTGGGAACGCTATTTCACCGATTTAGCGGGAGCCCAAATAGCGGCCCCAAAAGCTTTGCGTCGGCAAACATGGCGGCACCCATCGAAGCGACGGCTCTAACCTAGCACAAAACTGGGTTCGATTCGCGGTAACGCGTGAAGTTCGCAAGCTAGGAGAAGTGAGTGCGGTTATCGCTTTCTCTCAACTAGCGTGTGTTATGAAGATTGACTCATTAGACGCCGCTGATTTTGAATTCGATTGTGGATTTTATGGCTCGTAGGCCTAACACGGCTAAGCTTGGCTGGTGAAGGCTAGTAAAGTTGGTTTGCCCAAAACTAAGCGCAACTAATTGTTTGCTGCTTACAGAGAATAACCTCTAAATTGTACTTAAACGCGAATACACGCAAGTAAAAATTATTATTCCTATCATAAAATGGTATATTTTATTTAATTATTTCTAATAGTTTTCTTTGACGCCGTAGTGGCGCTGTCAGCGCAAGACGCTATCCGCAAACGTCAAACCCTATTCTAAAGCTCTTCACTCCTACGTGCCCCAACGCTAACACCCGCAAAGCTCTTTGGGGCCCCAAACTATTGGGGCCCCTATTCTAAAACTCCCTAATCGCTCGTACACACGGAGTTTCACGTACGTCCGAGCCTAAATTCGTTCTGCTAGCTTCCCCACGTCGGCGGGGAACGGGAAAGAAAAACTAAAGAAAGGCAGAGATTCAGAGGTTATTTTAAGGCTTGTTGCGAGTGTTCAGGAAACGTTTTGCGAGCAATCTTCTATGAGTGCCTCGGAAGGCCGGGAAATTTATCTTCACGTTGCAATATGCGCTTCGAGGTAGCGTGTACCCTGCTTGCCTTTCTATGCTCTATATTTCTTTTTACAGCGAAGATGTTTACCGGTTGTTTCAGCGAACACTTTCAATTTTTTTTTATATAGTGCATGTGGCAGATAACACAATTCTAGTTCAGATGCTGGCCTACCCGCAGAGCCGGACATTACGTGAAAAAAAATTGAAATTCATAATCGAATAATTAACAAAAATGCACGAACTAAGTTTTATACTAATTACCTTATGGTACATATTGCAAGTTACAAATTCTAGCGGGTGAAACTGGAAGGCATATGCACTTGAAAAGGATTGTGTGGGTGACGGCATTTCCGAGATATGCGGCGTCAAACTTGCGGTAAAGATGTACTGTCGTTCCATTTAATTTCTTAACAAGACGTCGTTCTGTGCATTGAAGCACAAAAGTAACTGGAACGCCAACGCGTTTCTCCGCGAAGTTGGGGAATTAATATCTCGTAATTAGTGTCATCCTGAGAATTTATTCCAAGTGGATCCGCCTTGCGAACTTCCCGGAGAGAATTGGTGTGTTGCAATATGTGCCATAAGGTCATTAGTGACTTTTCTGTTAATTAGTCAATAGTGGATTTCAATCTTTTGTGTCAGCAATGTCCGCCTCTTCGAGTAGGTCAGCCCATGAACTAGAACTGTGCTGTCTGCCACAGGCAATTTTTTTTTAATTTGAAAATGTTCGCTGAAACACCTGGTATAGCTGCCTTCCGGCCGCTGGTCGATGTGCGTCCGTCAAAAATTATCGTCTACAGTTTCTCGCGAATGCTCTGTAGCTCTTTATCTAATGTAGGCATCTTGGGGAAAAAAATCATGCGGAAACTGGACGCTAACCCGACTCTATCATTACGCCGAGTTTCATTTTCTCGTCATAGTTAGTTCGTAGTGAAGTTGTGAATATCGTGGAATTTCCGTCCGATGTCAATACATGGGCTTCCATGGGAGGGAAACGGTCAGCCCCATGGTTGTAGTGGTAGTAGTAGTAGTAGTAGTAGTAGTAGTAGTAGTAATAATATTAATAATAATAATAATAATAATAATAATAATAATAATAATAATAATAATAATAATAATAATAATAATAATACCTATACATACATAGATGAGTTGATTGAGGTAAAACACACCACAGCTTCGCTGCTCGTCCTTCTTCACAGAGTGGAAGGGCTGATAAATTTTCTTTTCATTCTTTCGCAGTTCAGATTCGACATGAGTGCGAAAACTAGCTTCTGACGTTCGAGAAAAAAAAGAAGGTGCTAGCTAAGCACGATGATTAACGCGCCGCAGTACCATTCTGGGGTTTTATGGCGCAGGCTAGGTCATACTGTGACGCTGCTATTTTTTTAAACCCAGTATACCTCAGAGGTTCGCGCCGAGTTTCTGGCTTTGTCTGCTGATTTCCGCAATTTCGCTTATGCGCATTATCCAGCGCTACCTGCAACACATTTGAAGGCCACAGAAGTCTACAACAAGCTCAATATCATCGTTGGTTGAAAATGCAGCTTTGTATTCGGAGGCGCGCTGCGAGGTCGCGCATACAAATGTAGATGACACTATTTGTGTTGAGTTAAGACGAAATTTCAAAAAAGTTCGCTTCTTTCCTTGTTTTTGCGCGCGGCCCCCCGCGGTATCTCTAGTTTTAATACAAAGGCCATATTCGCAATCTTGTGCGGAATGTCCGAGGAGCAGCTCAAGACTGATCAGCACTACAACTGCTTTAAGATCATCACTTATTAAAATTTATCGGGTAGCAGCTACTACCGCACAAGAAGAACTTGCTGTGCAAATCTAAAGAGCCTTGAGAAGGGTGTGTGTGTGTGTTCTCCGGCTATAGGTTAGCAACCATGTACGAAAGTGCCGAGATGCTCAAGTTTGCCTGCTATAGTTGTGGCTGCGTAGCCAGAGTGTTTGGGTGAGACAGATGAAAATAGAAAGCATGAAAGTATTCCTCTACCAGAGAGAGAGAGAGAGAGAGGAGAGTTCAGGAAAGGCAGGGATGTTAACCAGTCAATAGTCTGGTTGGCTACCCTACTCTGGGGGATGGGAGAAGGGGAAGAGAAAGAAGGGAGAGAGAAGGTGTAGATACGTGTACGGACAGCACTTCAGTTAGAGTCGCTCGAGCAAACCAGAAGTTCATTCCTCTACCAAAACTGAATATAGCTAATTAGCATAACAAGAAGACACGCAGAGGCCCCGTGCTTTCACAACTTCATGCTTGCGCATTAAGGTCATAATCAGATTCCTGAAACATCGTGGCTGACGTACGACGACGGCCAATTCTCCCTCCCCCCGACTCCTTGTCAGCCTAACAAAGTCTGGCTGGAACGAAACCAAATATGTTTTTTTCACTAGCACACTAAGAAAACGCTTCATCGATATTGGTGGTTATTCTTACGGGGCGCGAAATATTGCAACCTCAAAAACTCGAGGCTTGGTGGAAAGGCGCTTCGTATAGCACCCCTTAGGCTCCCATCGTATCCATACGCAGACTAAGGGCGGTATCACGTAAAGCTATTCCAAACTTTTCTAATCCAATTCTGCCACCAGCCCTCCACCATTGGTCAAAAAATTTTCGAGCCACCACCCACTGCGCCTGTCTGTCGCGCGACGTCACGAAAACCATCTGATATGATATGTGCACACTAATTATGCATGATTAGACAGAACAAAAATAATCATAATTTCTGATTCGACGCCTTTTTCGCCATTATCGAAAAAAGGGTGTCGTTTCACGAATTTCCATTGGTCAAACGCTTTCCGGTTACGCGCAATTTACCTGTCTGTCACGCGACGTCACAAAACCACGAAAATTCACCGCGTCAAAGTGAGGTGTGCGCGTTAAAGACGCATTAATATGCCGAAAAAAACTGAAAGTTTTTCTGAATAGCCGGAGACTGCCCCGTTCCAAAAGGAATAGAAGATGGCTGCCTACCGATCGCTGTGGCACTGGCAACTCGGAGATGCCGGTGATCATGCATTTATTTGCTTACAATAAAACATTTCGTGGGGAAGTATAAGGTTATCGAGACCTTTCGGCACGTATACGACATCACTCTGCCAACTCTACTTTGCCGAGGATCCGTTTTAACAGCACTTCTAACCTTCCATTGCACGCCGCCGCGATTTTCGACCAGCCACCGCAAGCTAAGTAACGGGAAGCGGACCAACAGCACACGCCAGCACCACACTCCTCATCCAGATATCAACCTTCACTGTGTTGGCTCAGCCCCATCGAAACTCTCTCCACTTGAGTGTGATCCTTGCTTCTTCTCAGCCAATTAGGTAAGAAAAACCGCTGAATCTAGGCAATGCTATTCGCTTTGAAAGCAAAAGATTGTGACATCCTATAAACGAGAAGCGCTTTTGATTGGGCTTGTCAGACAAACTGTGGGTTACCACCCGATGCTTGCGTCAGGTACGTAAATTTGACGTGAGGCAGTTCGAATAAAGCCAAATTAGAATAGTTTTACGTTATAGGGCCCTAACTTTCACCGCCATCTACAGAAAACAAGGGCCGAAAAAACAATGTACCGGTCCGCGATTCACCCTACATCATTCATCTCAAGGCAGCAGTACTAACACGACTTATTTTGTCACCTGGTTCTGTGGAATATTTAAAAACGATGGTGAAGATCGATGATTCAGTAGTGCGATTTAAACGGTCATAAAAATCGTTACTTTCCATGGTTCTTACATTTTGTTTGACCATTCTGTATGCACTTGCTCTTAAAGGTGTAGACTTAGTGACAAATATTTGTACACAAAACAGATTTCCGTCCAAATCCCTTACAAAAGCCATTATGTATAGTGCATGTCTTGTTACAGTTGACTTTTTGTTGCTTTCAACAGACTTCCTGTTGGGATGCAAGAGAATGTATAATTTTTGTAACGGATTGTAGTACAGGCCTTCCGAAATGTGCCGCTGTTTTGAATTTTACGGTTATATGGCAGTTTATTATAACGTCTAGGTTAGCTGAAACAACTGCGATTATGCAGGCTGCGTTGCAAGAAAGCAAACTGTGCTGGCGTTACGCCACGCACGTAGGAGCAAGCATTTATTCGACCGTAAAAGCGCGACGCGGTCTATTTCTTTAGTCGGCGGAAGGAGGAGTGATGCGAAGGGAGCAACGGAGCGTTCGAGGCTTATTCTGAACACCGACAGCATGACAGGGCCTACTGCATAATTTGCTCCTTACCGGCCCTTTCGGCGGGCTAAAAGGAAAACGAGCCAGAGATCGGGATAATCTGGCTACGTTTCCATTCCTCGCAGTCTCTCCGCCTGCCGCAAATGCCTAAGCAAAACACGTCGGCGCTCTGGACTGCGAAATTACCCCCGTTCTTCTCTGACGAAGAAACAGCGATATGTAAATTACTGCGGGCCTTTTTGCGCTAGTCAGTTTATTTATAGCATTCCCAGTGCGACTATCTCAGTTGCATAACTTGTTGTCTTGGCTGCTAGCGAATATTTACACGAAAAACTTGGGCTCTCTGAAGAATGACGGGTGCACCTTCACAGCACTGAAAAATTAGTAAACACATAGACACTGCCTCTTTGTATGGCGTTCTGTTCTATATGTGCGTGCTACCAACGCATTGCATGATGCAGATAAGGAGCTTTTTCTTTTTTTCTTTTACATGTCCGGCGGTATGTACCGACATGGTTGTTCGCGAACGAAAGCATGCATTGAAGTGCGGGCTTCCATTCTAAATATTTTTCGTTAGAGCGTTTGCCTCATTGGTTGGCGTACGGGCACGTGACACTCACAATCGACACATTCGACATATACTCGACATAACGAGAGAATCGCTGCGACTATGACCGATCGCTGATAACATTTACGTGTACGGAAGCTTTCATGAACAGGGGCCGTGGCGCCGCATTTACAACGCAGTTTAAACTCTAGAACTGTTCCCATATATAGAGCTGGCACCGGTCAATCCTAATTGCGAGCATGTTATTAACGAGGGTAGCCGGCCAATGAGAAACAGTTAGTGCAAATAAATTACTTCGTGAATTTGATCTCTGTGGCCGAATTCACAATACTTTCAATGTAAGAGCTTTTTGTGAACATAGCCAGCTGCTTGCAATGCGGCAATTGGCTGGCATCAGTGCTCACGAATATCTCGAGCATAAGAACATTTTTTTTAATGTGGGCCCCGATGTACTCGTCCCATAAGATCCGTTCTTTTGTTCTAGTAGCCGAGGCGCTTTGTCAACTTCAGTTTACTAACCCGCTGTGGTTGCTCAGTGGCTATGGTGTTGGGCTGCTGAGCACGAGGTCGCGGGATCGAATCCCGGCCACGGCGGCCGCATTTCGATGGGGGCGAAATGCGAAAACACCCGTGTGCTTAGATTTAGGTGCACTTTAAAGAACCCCAGGTGGTCAAAATTTCCGGAGTCCTCCACTACGGCGTGCCTCATAATCAGAAAGTGGTTTTGGCACGTAAAACCCCAAATATTATATTATTATTAACTTCAGTTTACTTAGCCAACAACGAAATAAATACGGTGTCTACGTATATAACCAAAAGATGTAGTGAAAAATTGTTTCTGGTATCGCTTAAAGGAACCAACGTTCGTGTTGCACATGTTTATAAAATTGGAAACCTGGCGACCTCCTGAAGCTGCTGCTTGTAGCATGGCAGTTTTCGTCGATTTACGTGTAAGTACGTACGTACGCTTGTACCTGTGGTGTTGGTTATAAACTGCTGTCAGCCATACCAAAAATACTGCGTCATAAACCGAAGGTGCTCGGAATCGAATTTGTCGCGTGATTTTTGAAATACGAGAAGCTTTTTTTTTTTCTTGTGCGCTGGAAATATGTCGCAAATTGGCTTTTGGCTCGTGATAACCCGCGAAGCGAAATCGTCCTCGCATGAGTATAGTCTCCGCTTTGCCGTGGAACTTTGTGTTCGCATATTCATTGGCGGCATTGCAACAATCTCTCGACAGAGCAGCCTTATGATTGTACCTAGCCCTTCTCCCTCCTACACCCTCTCCTTTTGCAAGTTTGTATTGTCGGTTTCCGACTACAAACATGCTGAACCAGGCCTTCGATTCCGTGCGCCGCACATGCAATTTTCAATGCACTCAGTCAATCATCCGAGGCCGTGTTCTTATCATTCGTCGGGGTAAGTGATGGATTCCAGCAATAAAACGGCGGTGCGGCGGCATATCAATGGCGAAGGGCGAAAAAGGCATAGGAAAAGAAACGAACCCTCATAAAAATTTGGTCCCTCTCTGGGACAGACTGATCGTATTTTTTTGAAGGTCAGACTCTTGACAAACTTTCGGGAAAGGGGTGAAGGAGCAGTATAACGAAATTCCCCGGCGTACGCCAGGTTCTTTGTTCGCTTGTTTGTTTGTTTGCGAAGTGCCCAAAGTGAATATAGGCTTGAGATAGTGGTCTAATGCCTAGCGCATGGTTTTAAGGGCGAAGGACCATAGATACCCGAACAAGGCGCGCGCCATCGCTACAGGGAACGCGTCGCGCCCGCGTGTCGCTGGCGTGCGTCTGATAACTGGAGACAGATCCAAAGCAGATGTCAAGTGTCAGGTGTCTTTTGTGCTTTGCAGTGATGGCACTTGAGAGTCATGTGGCAGTGTCAAGCTGTTGCTGAGTATCATCTTCTAGTTCATCATTCTTTCGCTCCTTTTTTTTTTTGGGGGGGGGGGGGGGGATAGGGCACGTGCGGGCGTGTTTGCGCAGTGCATTCGCCACATGAGTGAAGCCCCTGTGCGTCCTGTAAACAAGGAGTCATATAGCCCCCCCTAAATCGTAGCGGAATCCTGCCCAGTAAATGCAGAAACAGTTTACAGTTGAACTGAACAAGTCCATGCATCAGTGCATTAGCGCAAGCTTTTGGGCCAGTTGGTGCATGATCAACTTTAGAAAGTGGGTACCAGCGATACACAAAGGACGCGTACACAAAAGGCGTTGTACGCGGACGAACGCTCCGTCTGTGTCTAACGCCTTTTCCTTGTGTACTCGTCCTTTGTGTCTCGCTGGTACCCACTTTTTCAAGTTCACCATGTATCAGTGTCTCCTTTCTCATGCAGCAGGATGCCGATAAATCGTAACTTCTGATTCTGTGCGTTCATCTGCCCTTCCTTTATGCATTCCAGCAAGGTATACTCAACCTTGGTCCTTTAGTTTTCCTGTGTGCCCATTGTTGTTATCATGCCGTCTCTGCGGACGAGTTGATTCCTATTGCCTTTAGGTTTTCGGCTAGTGTGCTCGGATTTCACTGCATGGTTGCTATTGATGCTTCAGTTGTGGCGTAATGTGTTTGTTCTGTGCACAAAGTGATGTCATCTGCACATAATTTAATTATCACATTATGACACAATGGCCTTATGACGCCGCCACTGTGCTGAGTCTTCCAACCAGCTCACATATTATGATGTTGAACAGCGCTGGCGAAATAACTGTTCCTTGTGGTATACGCTATACCTATATGCAATCCTTGAAGCTTAATTGGCTCTTTTACGCCGCTTCTGATTTAAAATAGACTGCTGAGAACAAGGGCTTTCACCGTGTTCTTGATACAGATTCCGGAACAAGCTTCGTCGAGCGCCTCTATACGACTAACTCATGTTGTGTCGCAAGTGTTTTCATTAGGTCAACGGCTACCAGTACATTTCCGTCATCTTGATGTTGCAGGAGAATGCTTACAACAAATTCAGTCAAGCTTTCAATAATGCTTACTCTCTTTTTCATTCCCACAAGCATACTGAGACACTTTTTTTTCAGCCTCAGAACGTGCTTTGACAATTTGTTCAAACGGAGTTGCTCGTCATAACTTTCATATTCTATGAAACGCTCATACGCACCCGGGCAGAACAATGACGACGAGAGGTTTCAAAGGACGTGAACGAAGGAAAGGGCGAACGGTGATGTCGCTGAGGAGTGCGTGTACAGTATAGTACAATACAGTACAGTGCAATAGTACAGTATGTGTTGAGGCAGCAGCATGGTTCGTGTGTAAAGGTATCCCAAAGCTACTGCTTCTTGCTAAAAGTTTGCATCCCTTTTAGCTCATTTCTCAGACACAAACTGCTGTCCGAGGCGTCGAACAAAGTCACTCATTCTTGTTCTTGTCCTCTTCGCTACGAGAGAGAAGCGCCTGTATTCACGAAGCGCGTCGTTCCCAAAAGCGGTTCGCAATAACAGGCGCCAGCCAGTCATTATTGCGAAGTTATTAACGAAGGTGGCTGATCGGTGATAAAATGTTCTTGCGAAAGGTAACCTACGTGTGTATCAGTTCAAAACTATCCTCTCTCTCTCTCTCTCTCTCTCTCTCTCGTTTGTGAACAATGTAATTTCTTTTCCTCTGACGAGAAAGAGCGCCTTCCGTTCACTTTCGTTTCATGCACATGCCCTTGCGGCAGCCTTTTGCTGGCCGCGCATTGTCCTCCACTACTGCCATGCGGGCTTCGACGCTAGCGCTGTTGATGTTTTTTGTTGCTCTTCGTTTCGTTTGCAAGCTTCCGCGGCAGGAATTCTGGTTAACTTATAATGCTAAATGACGCTCCATTAGCTGATGCTGCGCCAGTTTTTGCGTACGGTATCAGTTTTTTTATTGCACGTAAAGCTGTGATCGCTTATTGGAATCAAGAAGTAAAAAAAAAATCCACTCGTTCTTGTCTAATATTACTCGCGAATGGAACTTGTCTCCTCGTTCAGTCTGCAGCAACCCCGACTCCGCGGACATCGATAACAAACGGTTGAGGAGACGCAGTACACGAGGGCCCGGGACAATGAGACACCGAGAGACATTCTTCGTCTTCAACTCTTTTTTTTTTTTTCTACGGGCTTCAAACGTGGGACCGAGATTTCCCAGCAGACCAGTCTCCGATCAAAAGAGCCTGAGACAGGTCACTCAGCGTTTTTCTTTTCTATTCTATTTTTTTTTTCCTTGTAGCATGGCAGAATCTATCTAGCGGCGAGTGCTTGAAGACGCCGGGAGCCGAATTGAAACACAATAGAAGCTGGAGAAAGAAGAAAAAAAATGACACAAGTAGTACCTTCCCTCGGGAGAGTGCAGCTCCTGCAGCTGCGTAAATTTCGTATGTCCGGGGACTGCAGCCAACGCGTGTAAATACTTTCATCTCGTCTAAACATCGTTTCTTTTTTTTTTACTTTTTTTCTTTTGTGTTTATCGATGTCAGAGGGCGGACGGCACTGGAAGGGTGCTGTCGTAAGATCGCTCTCGATGAGTTTCATGCAGCGCGCGAGGCGTCACGTCTTGGGATGTGTATTCCGCCGTGACGGCCCACGCGAGTATAGATGATGCTCTTCGATGACTAATTCACACACTGGCAACGTGTTCTGAACAAGAGACACGAAGGGAGGACGCGTAGAAATTCAGAAAGCTACGGCAAAGTTGTGTGCAAAGCGCGCACACAAACGGCTTTCACAAGAACCTGACGATGTAAGCACTTCTACAAAGTATTGTTGAGAATTTTCCTTCCGTTCCCGTTGTGTCGAATTACCCTCTGATGTCTCGAATTACCATCTGCTGCCAATTCGTGCATCACCAGTGGCATTATTTATTTAAAAGGCAGAACCACGATGACACGTGCATTAAACATGCAAAGGCAATTCGCCACGGTTCCTTTCTCCCACCATCTTCTTGCTTTGCGTTTGTGTCTGATATGCTTATACAACCTATCGCCTCCCCCCCCTTTTTTTTTCTCCTTTGTTCATTCAGATCATCGTTCATTCTATTTACATCTAGGATGAGTTAATTTAGGTCGCAAACAAACAAAGGGCAGAAGGAACAAATACTGAAAATGCGCGCCTCTACCCTAATATAAGAACGTGTATTTTGCTGTGGCCAGCTGCTTAGACATTAATACCATCAATCGGGCAGTGTCGACGCTTGATTCTTTGTGCAGTAATGTCATGTAAACAGAGAGACGTTTGCACAGAACATGTAGAGAACCTTGGCTTACGTCGAAAACAGGCGTTCATCGGCCGTTTCCAAATGTTCAAGATGAACGTCTTTCGATCCCCATTCATTCGTAACAACGTCGGTTCACACACAAGGTTGACCAACGACTGACAGGTCTTAGGCCATACCTGGCCCTTGCGTCAGTAAACATCACACATTCTTTGACAGATCAGCTCCCTAAGTATTTGTTCTTTATGCTCATCTCCCGCAAACATTCAGTTGCTTCCTGCTTTTATGTACATGTTAAGCACTAGAGTTTATAATGTCACACGTTGCCTACACTCGTAGCTATTGGGTTGGTAAAGAGCTTTATACATATTAAGACCAGACGTGAATGACCTTCCGCGCTGCCCGAGTGAATGTACAAATTGTCTTTTTAAAATGTATGTTTTTGACTTGACTTAAATAATCCGCGCTGAACCTTTCTTGCACCTACAGAAATATAATGTGACTCAAAATCACAGGCTTCAGTTAATATTAGAATTTTTTTTAAAACCTGCAGAATACCTGCGGCATTGAATATCAAGAAAGTCGCCGAATCGGGTGACCTCGATATTGTGGAGAAGTAGGCACGCTGATAAGACAACTCGCTAGCCATGTACTACCTTTATTTTATTCTCGTGACGCCCATAGGGCAATTAGAATGAATGAGCTTTGTAAATAACAAAATTTCTTCAGCTGCTGGATTGAGTCAACAGCAACGAGCAGAACCGTGACAAGCCAGGGCGTTCTTTCAGCGCTTCGTAGGCCGCTCTCAGCTATAGTAGCGCGCGGCGCTGCTGACAAATCCAATCGACAGTACAGAGACGCTTAGGGCTTCCAAGAAAATCCCATTTCTCGAAAAGCCGCTTTTGTTTCTTCGGACTTGCCTGCTGTACGCTAAGCAAAAGTGGATCTGTATAGGGAGAGAGAGGCTAGACGAACTCCAATATATACGAAGAAAATGGCCTGAGACGTCAGCGCAAAGAGTTACTTACCAGAGGAGTTGAACTATTGCCAACAAGCTTAGATTTTCAAGGAAACGTCACGGCCATTAACCGAATCACGTTGGCGTACAGTTTTCAGTTTAAGTTTAAAAATAATGTCCGCAGCTATTTAAACAACCAGTAACGCGTGAGAACTTAAAGAACAATCCACATGACGTTCCGTTTACCGCTCTCCTACATCTTGCAGCCGTGAGAAGAGAGCAGAACAAGGTGTATGCAGTCCGGAATGGGCTGTACGAACAGCGTGCATATAGCTAGAGAAATTGAATGGGGCTGACGGCACATCGACCTGCCATGGTATCTTGAAACATAAATAACTGTACGTAAGCCGCTTTCTACCGGGATCTATACACTCCACGGAAACCCTGTCCAGCTCCATATAAGCATGCGGCTTCTCTGCTTACGAGCGAAGAGACATCACTCGTGGCTAGTGTAGAGATGGTGCAAGAGTACACTGTCCTGTTGTTGCCACTCGACCTCAGCATATGGACTTCGGTGCAGCGTCGCTAATGGAGAACGCGATACTGTCTCCGTCTCTGCGCGTCGGGGCAAGGCGCAAGGTATTGCGTGGTCGCACTCGAACTGCTCGATCTCGCTTTCATTACAGCCGGCGGCGCATTCTGTCCTTTCCAGGTGAGTGGTCGCGAAGGAGTAGTCTTACTCCTAATGGATGCTTTGAGAAGAAGACGGGAGTACTACACCTCGCAGGAAGGACTCGTTTTCTTCCCCCCCCCCCCCTTTATCCCGCCTTCAGATGGTTGTTCCGCTCAGCCAAGCGTGAAAACTCGGAGCTGTGGCTAACCAATGCCTGAAGATCGACGTGGAAAGCAAGAAACGCGGCTGCTCACGCCGACGGCAGGATTTGAGAGCGGGTATTGGCGAGAGCTTGAAACGATTCCCCTAACCCCCCCACGCCCCCCCCCCACCCCCAATTCCACCATTTCGTCGTGAAGGTAAAAGTTCCAGTCGCCCCTCCAAGTGACACTTTTTTCTTCGGCGCTTGACTCAAAACAATACATACAAAGAAAGTAAAAGCTACAAGAATTGCCTGCAGTCAATGTAGTCGTCACAAAACGAGGCTACACGCTTGTTTTCGCTGTATTCCGCAATGCCAGTCAGGCTATGTAAGGTTGTATAATTTCTTTTTTTTTTAGAGCGCGAACTACGTTATCTCCGGAAAAAACAAGCAATTCTGGGCCTTTGCATGGAGGCACAGGAAGGGCTCTTAATTATACTGTTTAAAGCCCGTATGGTGTCCACAGTAAGGGACATCAGCGATGTTAAATAAGTGCTTCATACGAACAAGCCAACTGCACGCGTAAGTACAAGGCACCAGTGAGTAAAACTTCCGTCAAAGCAACGTTCCAGGATTCGTAGAGCTATAAGCTCCGAACAAGTTAACATTTGCAAGTATACAAACAAATAAAAGGGAAGAAGGGGGAGGGGGATATTGTTTTCTCCTTTGCCAATTCTTTTTTTTTTTTTTTTTTTTGAAGTTGACAGTAAATATAGATAAGTAAAAAGAAGGCATGGGCAAGTTACGATTTGCAAAAGACGATATATGTACGAGCCAAAGGATTAGTTTCACTCTCTACACTAAACATTGTCATAAAGAGCGTCATTTGTTGCCCTAAGCTTCAGTCGCTAAGTTCGTAAGACTTCTGCATGAGCTGAATGCTACCGAAGGAAAACAAAGAATGAACTAAGGAAAAGGCATCATCTGCTGCCACCAAACATATCAACTCGTCGAACTATCTGTCCTTAAGAGAGGTTTTATGTTCTGCCTTTTACAGTTCTCACTGAAAAAGCTGCCTTTCGAAGTGATTACACGAGGTATGTCAGCGAATGGGTCCTGAAAATTTCGGAGCCCAACTGTACGGGTTCGGCGGCATCGTATTAATTGGTAGGGCCTTTTCACCGCCGACTTGGACACATAATTTAAATGTATATACGAAGAGCGCAAATTTAATTGCTGCCTCTCTATTGTATATTACACAGCACTCGTTTACGTTGTCGTCCCAGCACAATAGGTCATTTAGGAAAATTGGAGTGCAATCTGTGTCGTGGGGATCTATTGCGTCAAGATCTTGACTTCTAGTGAACAAGCTCAGTTCCGACGGGGCATGTTTAGGACTACATCGTTGAAGAGCAGGCGGAACAAAAGATTTTCTACAAGACAAAAATACCCTGTGACACGAGCACGCCAACAAAAAGTGCGGAACTCGGTCGCATTTGTTCCCATGAGCTTTGCGATTCAGAACCTTTGTACAGCCAGTCAGTATAGAGCCCCCCTCATTCTTTCGCGTTTCCTGCGTTTCGCCTAGTGAGGCACGCACGACATCTCAGTGCAAACAGGAGCGCCACAATTTCTCGCGTATTTGTCGCGGCCGTAAATGTTGACCGTCGTTTCGGAAACGACTTTGGGCCCCTCCAAAGCTCGCAATAGGCCGTCTCACGAAATATCTGCTGAGCAAACATTACCGCCGCCTACCAGACAGTCACGCGAGTTGTCCCTTTCACTGCGCCCTCCGACAGCCGCTTATCGCTTGAGCGTGACGGCGGCGCGACAACGCCGCTTTGCAGCTGGCAGCGTCGTCGCGCTCGAGGAAAACGTTTGCTGCCGAGCTGCCTTCAGTCGCCGTCTCGCTCCTCGCGCTCTTGATCGCGAAGGAAATAAAGAAGAGCGGCGCGTGCGAACTCGGAGAAGCCAAGGCAGCGAGCAAGTCGACTGTCAACCGGCTACTCACGGGGCATACGTTCATGGAGCTTCATGCAAGTTTTACCACGTGGCAGTCAAGGGCTGCAATGTTTCAAGCAGCGTGGGAATCGTGTGTCCGGTTGGCCACCATGGCTTTCATGGAGAAAGCATCCCGCGGCGTCCTTCTCTGTTATTGTGCTTTGAGGTCCATTTCTGTTACCCGCCGCGGTAGCTCAGTGGCCATGCCGTTCGCGCTGCTGAGCTCGAGTTCGCGGGTTCGACCCCGGCCGCGATGGCCACATTGCCGTGGGATAAAAATGCAAGAACGCCCGTGTACCGTGCAGTGGTTGCAAGAACCCTTGGTGGTAAGAAATCAACCCGCAGCCCCCCACTACGGCGTGCCTCACAATCAGGTTGTGGTTTTGGCACGTAAAACTTAATTGTTTAATATATGTTGTTGATTGATCTTCCTAAGTTCAGCTGACTTGAAAACGCTCCTTTATCGCAGCAAAATGTTCCTAATTCCCGGCAGTGGTTCATTGCAATTTTCAGCGCAAGATTGCCAAGCGATGGGAGAAGGCCAGCTGGTATGAATCAATAACAGGCTTCACGCAAACTGAAACTCGTCGTTTGTTTCGTTTGCTCTGCTCCCAGATACGCATAAAATAAGGACACGGCCATTTGGCGTACATCTGTCACTAAATCTAGTCAGTAGCCTGACCGTAACACTCCCCGGAATAAACCGTAACACTCAGACGGAATAAATAACTCTGGGGCGCTATAACGTAAAACTATTCCAAACTTTTCTATTCCAATTCTGCAATCAGCCCTCCGCCATTGGTCAAAATTTTTTTAGCCACCCCCGCTTCACCTGTCTGTCATGTGACGTCACGAAAACCGCGATGGCTCCCCATCTGGTATGGCATGTACAAACTGATTATGCATGGTTTGACTGAACAAAAGAAAAACAGTCATTTCTGATTCGACGCCTTTTCGCCATTAGCCCTCGGCTATTGGTCAAAAGTTCTCGAGCTGCACCCACCTCACCTGCCTGTCACGCGGCGTCACAAAACCGCAAAAACTCACCGCGTCAAAGTGACGTGTACGCGTTAAAGATGCATTAATATGCCGAACAAAACTGAAGTTTCTTCTGAATAGCCGCAGGCTGCCCCATTCCGAAAGGAGTAAAAGATGGCTGCCGCCGATCGCTCAGGTTCTGGCTACTCGCACCTGCCGGATAGCATGGGTTTCTTTGCGCATAATAAAACTTTCTGCGTCGCCGTGTAACGTTTTCGAGCACTTTCGGCACGTTTGCTGCCTCCTTCTGCCACCTCTTCTTTGCTGAGGATCCGTTTTAGCGTCATTCTAATCACTGGAGATCCAAAAAACACGTCACACGCTTAATCGAAAATCACTGGAGATCCAAAAAACACGTCACACGCTTAATCGAAAATCACTGGAGATCCAAAAAACACGTCACACGCTTAATCGAAATGAGGGAACCCTCCCCCCGTCATACACGCGCTGCTTACGTCACATTCTAAAGCATACATAAGCTTCCATGAACCTTCCGTCATCCCATTGTGAACAAGGCTTCCGTAGCGAAGCCGAAACGTCTTTTAAATTTTTTTCATTTTTTAGCACTTCTATGTTGGTCGGTGTCCTTCGTTTTATTTCTTCAATGCTTCATCCCGACCAGACGGGCTTCCGTCGAACCCTCGATTTCATTCTTAAGCTTCTGTTGCACGCCGCCGCGATTTTCGACCAGCAACCGCAAGCTAAGTAACTGAAGGCGGACCAATTGCAGGCGCCGGCACCACCCTCTTCATGCGGTTATCCATTTTCAGTACAGTGGCTAGGCCCATCGAAACCCTCTCCACTTGAGTGTGCTCCTCACCTCTTGTCAGCCAATTAGATAAGACAAGCCGATCAGTGTAGGCAATGTTATTCGTTTTTCAAGCCAACAAAAGTTACCTCCTATGAACGAGGAGAGCGTTTGATTGATCTGTTCAGACAACCCTGCGGGTGACCGCCCGATGTTTGCGTCGACGGTTACGCAAATTTGACGTCAGGAGATTGGAATAAAAACATGTTGGAATAGTTTTACGTTATAGGGCCCCTGATCACGGCCACAAGTTGAATTTTTGATTTTGACGACAAGATAGCATCTTTGTATGGTTTAGACTAAGAAACGCTGCGAGGACATTCGAAGAACAAAAGTTTGACAATGCCATGTACTAGCCATGATTCCCATGCTCAACATCCATAACTGTCGAATACCGGAGGCACTACCGCCAGCTCTTCCCCTGGTATTTCTTGCATGAAACTCCTGGCTGCCATCACGATTTCCAGATCCTTGGGCCATTTGTACATTTGCACGCCGCCCAGTCTCGAAGGCTGTTCTTCCATTCGTATGGTCATCCTTCGATCGACATAATCGTGGCATGGCTGCAGTGAAACGCGAAGGCACTAAAGGTGCGCTCCGAAAATAGAAATAAATAACTGGAAAGAAGGCAGATTCACGAAGCTTTTCGTTGGGGATCACTGGTTGTCATTGACTGGCGCATTAATATGAAACCGAGAAAAGAAATGGCAACTGTCGACCGCTTGTTCACCTGCGTACACCGATGTCTTTGGTCATTTAAGAGGAGGCTTTAGCTCGGGGGCTCCTGTCTAAATACATCGGAAAGGAGAAATCGTTTTTCTCGGTAACCACAGCACCAACTTTTATTAGATTTGTTACAATTAAAAGAAAATGCAAAGATCTAATGATTGTTGGCAGCGAATTTCCTATTCGGGCCGTAAATGTTTAAATAAATATTGTTGAAAATCCCGATTTTTCAGAAATCTAGGCTATCATGTTTAGAGCACTGTAACTCAGCAACGAAAAAAGATATCACAATTCTGTAAATTGCATGTAATAGTACATCTAAAGCGGACAAAACTTGTGTATTATATATAGCCCTCAAATATACTCCTAATATGTGGGTAGGACTTTTGCGAAACCATCGCAAACAATGTAACAAATTGACGTATGATATAAATTGATATATCGTATTTGACCGCTTTGGTTGCTAAAACGTATGCATTTTACAGAATTGCTATATTTGTTATCGGTTAAGAGCTAAGAATGTATAAACTTCCTGCTTCTATTTTTTTTTCGAATTTACCAATCTTTGAAAATTCTTTTTGAGAAATTCAGGCCTTAAATCAAAACTCCGCTTCCAACAGGCAATAGAATTTATCCGTTTCTCTAAAATGCGACATATTCTATTATAATCGACGAGTTATTATCTCAGAAAAGCGTTTCTTCGTTCTACATGTATTTGAATAGGCCACATCAGAGTTGGGCCACAGCTAAAGCGTCCTCTTAAGTGGCTTTGGCAACCGCACTGCAAGAAACTGATATGTGCTGTAGAGATAGCCACGCTTGTAGAACCCGCCAAGCTAGCATTAAGAGAAGGCGTAATTATTTTTCTCGACCGTACAAGAACTGGATGCAGCACTTGGTCCAGATTTTTCACCATTCTCGCTTTCAATAACATCTTGCGAAGAAGTTCACGGAGCAGTACTGCGTCCTGTAGCGTCCTTGCTAAGTAGTGCCAAGGTTCATAAAGCCAGGGTTCGTAATCACTTATGACGAAGGTGCTTGCAGTGGTTTGCCGGTTGCGCGAACGAAAATGTTGCTTAAGTTATAAGCTGTGCCCCGCTCGTGATATTTATTTTTCTCTCTGCATTTAATCCCAAGGAAGCAAATGCGTTGAAGCTTGGAAAGGCTCCAGTGCCCGAAGACAAAGTCAAGAGGGATTTAAGATCTTGATTAGGATTCTAAAGAACGTTACAGAGCGAGGCTACTGACACTGGAACTATTCGGGACCCAATGATCATCGCCGCGAAGAGAGGTGTTGAATAATGAACTGCATATAAAGGCAGGACAATAATTTGGTAACATGTTCCAAGTTAAAAATAAATAAAAGCTTTGCATGGTGCAGTAGAAAGCAATAGGAATTTAAAAATTCCCACCAGTTGCGGGAACGCTACGACAGAAAAGAAAAGAGAGCATGCGGGGGAGGGGGAGGGGGGGAGGAATGTCGAGTGTAGTATAATGTGTACGCAATGTAGAAATGCAGACGTACTCGCACAACCAAAGAACTCGCTGCCTACGTTCACACGCCTGACGACAAAATAAAAAAAGCAAGGTACACAAGATTCCTAAAGTGTATATTTTTATTGAAAAAACGAAATCAAGAAAGGCTCAAAGCAAAAAAACTTTGTAGCATTTATACAGAGAACCAAATGATTATAGCGTGCTTTTTTTTTTACAAAATAAAGTGCGAAACAGGCAACGACATAACATATGTGTCCCGAAAAAAAAAACGCATGCACTACATTTTGTTTCGCCTCACGTCACAGTTTGAGCTAGTTTGAAGATACAGCAACCATTATTCAAGTTTCATGAGCAACAATACAACAGAGGCATTGACATCAACGTCAAAAACACCACCAATATCGAAAATCACGTCGAATACACTGGTTCACTGTAACAAACTACTAGTGACGACAGTCTCATACAACGCCGAAGACAATGTGTGGAAGGTATATAGATGACACGCGCATAGAGCGCGGAACAAAAGAAAGATAAAATAAAGTTGACAGTTGGACTCGTGCATACAAACCACTGACCAGCAGTCGCTTTCACTTCTGCGTTTCGAAACACATGAACCGATGCGAGTGAACCGACGTAGAAACATTGTGCGCACACAGTGAAACACAGCGAATCGTACTACGTAAACAACGGAAGCGAAATGTACAACAGAGAAGAGTGGCTTTTGAAAGCACGACTCCCTGTACAACGCCAGGAAAATGAGCATCAAGATGATTTGATTATCTCCGTCGGTTACCTTTCCCCTACAACCGGTCACCAAGCGATACCACGACTTTCGTGCTTTGGGCCTGCACATTGTTCCCTCACGAAGGAACTCAAAAGGAGCAATTGTACATACAATAGTAAAAAAAAAAGGCAGCATGTTTATCCCCCTTCTATGTGTAATCAACAAGGTGAAATGTGCTGTCAAAGGCAGACTACCCCGTAAATGGCTCCGCTGAGAGGAATGAAATCAAATGATTATACGAAGGGCGTTCAATAAGTTCCCGCAACAGCAATCCCATATCGTGCAAGATCTGCCGCTAGACGGCGATCTGTTTACAGTACAGAAGTGGTCCTTTTCTCTTATACTGACAGGCCTTACAGCTTCAATTTTGTACCTTCAGTCAACCAGAAGAGATATCGCTCCTGCAAAAGCTCCCTGAGAAAACTTGTTTGGCTCTTTCCGCGTTGCTTCAGCAGAGCGTTTCAACCTGTCACGGCATTTCTCGATATAAAAGTGGCACGTTTGTGAAAGACAGCGACGTTCGCCGGGGTGCGTGGAGATAGCGTCTAGAAAAGTAAGGAGACGGAATCCCTTCGATCGAGACCGGATTTGGTTATACGAATCGATATCATGGCGCTTTAAAGCACCCTTCCAAGCACGGCGGCGGAAATAGTGCGCATCAGGTGAGCGGAAAATTACGGCAAAAAAAAAAATGAAAAGAAGGAGAAAGCGCTTATCGCGCCCCGCTACAGGACCACAGGGCCCTAGAACGCAGAAGCGCGTCGATACTAGCAGATAATTGCCTTAGAAGGGAACGTGCTGTTATCACGCCGCACACGATAACGAGTTATGAACGTGGTACACCGACTGTCGGCCAGTGCTCACTTGGCCTTTCCGGGAACTTAATGACCAGCCCTTACTGTAGAGAAAGCGGATCGATTGCTCTTACACTTCTGCATCAAACACGTCAACTGGCTCTTACAAGGCAGGAATATCCGAGCTTCCCCCGCGGATGCGCGCTTAAGCCTGCTGTTGTCCCTGGCAATGTAAATAGCCGCGACGAAACAAAAAAAAAATAAGACACTCGCCCACCAATTCTATGTCGGGAGAACCGATCGCGCCAGCGAAGCACAGTCGCCGTGTCTTCGCCTTAGTGCACGCGCTCGTTTCGACAGGTGCCACGGCGAGAGATGGGGCGCCGCCCGCTGAGCCGCGAAAGAGAGCACAACCAGAGCCGAGAAAGTCGGAGGCCTCCCTCTCAGAGGACGTGGAGATCGTCGCAGGACCGCGACCGCGAGCAGGCTTTCCGCAGGAACCGCTTAAGGAAGACCTTGGCCTTGCACCCAGAGAAGGATGACGTGCAGCTGGAGTTGCGGCCCCGCATTCGGACCGAGTCGCGCTTACAGCTGTCCTTGTAGCTGATCTGATTCTTGAGGCGAATTTGGTGCAGCAGGCCGGCCAGGAGCTCGTCCACTTGGTGGTTGATGCACGTCGACGTCTCGATAAACTTGACCCGCTCGTTGGTGGCCAAGTAGCGTCCATCTGCGAGAACAATCAAAAGGAACTAAGGTTGAAGCGCGCGCACGCTGTTTTATTCGCGAGCGCAAAAAGGAATGTGTCCGCTCGTAATGGCAAATGTCGAGTTGTGGACAAGGACAAAGTGACGCCAAGGAGCCTAATTTAGGCGAAATAGTATTCCGGCTCCATTTTTTTTTTCATTCTATTATCCTCCTTGTTAACAACGGTTGCGGCGTTCCAGCGTTTATTTCTCTGCGCTCCACGCCCGCAGCTTTCCAGTTTATAGAGTAATGTAAAATACAGATGCAAATAAAAAAAAAGAACATGGGATGAATTAGACATGAGCCTACACAACAAGCTCCAAGCGAAAAAATAAAGGCACAAGGACGAGTGGGGAGCAAAACTGGAAAAGAGCAGAATCGAAGACACTTGCGCAGCCAGGCTGTTTCCCTGGACCCCGGCCCTTCTATGTATTGTGCTAAGCTTCTCACCGCGCGGTTCGACGTCTGCGCGAAGGTCGAATGGAAACTAGCGCCAAAAAGACAAACGCACGTGCAATAATGAGGGGCCGACTGCTGAATGCATACGAAATAGCGCCCTTCCACTCGCCGGAGTCCATGCTCCTCTCGTGCTTTCTTTTTTTTCTCGCCGGTGAGTTGTCCAGAACTAGAATTCGCTCTGGAATAACATGCCCGTATTCAGTGCCGACCTTCAAGCCGCGGGTCGCGCGATGTTTTATGGCAGCTCTTCAGACCGCTACGGCAGCTGACCAAGCCTATGCAGAAATGTGGACACGTATGCGCTTGTTTATGCATACATAGCGCGCTGCTTGGCATTGACGGGTAGCCGCAGGTGCTCCACCCAACAATCGAAGAGAGTACTGTAGTTGTAGCCTAGAGCTGGGCGGATACTAAATTTTTCTAATACGATTCGAACAGCAAGCATTCAATGTCGAATGGACTGCTGAATAGTCAAACGTATACGCATATACGCATCTGAAGCATGAATATTAATTTCTGCATAATCGTAGCCACCACGCTAGTATTGAATGGTTCAAAAAAGTCAGCTATCAGGAGCAAGGAATCACTTTTAAATAAAAGATCACTTCTTGTCATTTAGAAACTACACAAACAGCTTCTTAACACCTTCATAGTCTGGTTGCAAACAAGCTTTCCATGAATTAATGACCGCTCTATAGAACGGAAACTTAAAAAAAAAAACACTAAATAAATGGTTTCCGAAAAACAATCAGAGGTTGTGGACAAAAGCAAAAAAAGAAAGCTGCTCAAGGAATTGTGCGTCGTAAACATATGTAAGGAGGCCAGTAGGCAGGAAAACATCACTGGTGGTAGCCTAAAAGATAAGAATACTAGACCACTAGGCTGTCAAAGCACTAAATGACCGACTACAAGCAAAGCTCACAGATTGTTATGTAGGCTTCCGCCGCGAAACCAAAAACAAAACTTGCATTATCCTTTTTTTTTCTGCATTCCTTCGCAAACGTTTGTCGTTGTTTTACTTCTGACAATTTTCGATACTTTACTTAGCATACAGATAACCGCAGCAAGGCTTTTGCAGTCGGTTGCTGCGAAATATTTGATTAATTTTGAATATGCGAAAATATCGAATATAGTGTCTTTTCGGATACGAATACGAATAGTTAATGTGTAATATTCGATTCGTATTCGAAGCTTGGAATATTCGGCCCCCGCCCCTTAGCTTTTATTCTACAGATTGCTGCAAGAGATGGCGACTTTACACGCTCCTAGAGCGCGCCTTTTATTTTCCACGAACAAAGTTGCTCAAATGTAGGGAACGAAAATAGCCAGAACAATCCATATCTGATGATTTCGCCCGTAATTCAGCCGTTTTTTTTTTTTTTGGCTGCAGCTGAGTTTTAAGACCGGCCAATGCTGCGCACGAAAGAATAAGGAAGGGAGACATAAGAGCGCGGAGACGCGACCATGACATAATGTGCGCAAGATTAAGCCTTCGAGAATTAATGAGTATTTCTTTATTTAAGGAACGAGTAAAAAGAAAAATTAATGCGCTATTGGCCATGACAGTCGCAATCCAGCTGCTTGGTTATGCACAGAAGCAATAGAAAGCAGGGAAGGAGATTCATTTGAAAATTTACTCCGCATTCGCAGCATCGGTCCAACCACGAAACTGAGGACTGCAGTGCGACTGTTAATGAGTGGAAGCGACTATAAAACACTGTAAACCGATTTACACCCTTAAGGATACTTAAGGGTCCAAATTGGTCTTAAGCTCTATACCCTTACGGATGTAAGGGTGTGAGCTATGGACAGAAAGCATTTTCAAGGGTGTAAATCGGTTTACGGTGTATGTGTATGTTTCTTCGTTTTTCTCATTCTGCCGAGGTGCCAAGAGAAAGACAGCGCGTGAAAATGTAGGATGAGCCTCTTTGGTGTGTGGAAGTCTCGCGTTGCACGGTGAACAAGATTCTGTAGCAATGGCTTTGAATTTTCAATCGAAGAGAACGACGGATCGTATTCAGCACCCCTTCGTTTGTTTGATTGTGCCAGCTAGCTTCCCTGGACACTGCCAGCAAGCCGCTAACAGCTCGTCCCATTGTCAAGAAGTAGGTATCAAGTCATACTGTAACTACCTTTCTTGTGCATTTTAAAGCCAATATCTTTCTTTGACGATTCCTCCCGTTTTCTTTGTAGGAAATTCGCTGCCGATACAGGAGACGCGAGCTCTCGAGCAACCGAGTTGTAGGGCGCCTTTCGTCGTCAGCAGTAAATATATAAGATTAATATCTTAGATGCGAAGGCAGTTCACACAAACTCACGAGTTCTAGATGTGGCATTTGAAATGGTAAAATAAACGCTTACTCAAATATCAGTCCAGGGCTATTCCATAGGCATTGAAGATATGAAATGGGGACATGCGAAGGTAGAGCTTGGCTCCGTTAAAAGCATGCCTGTGCGATATCGACGAGAAGAGCCGGGTGTCTCGGCACGAACTCTGCGATGTCGAGAGAGATTTTAGGGTGCACGAGATGTTTAATGCTGTGGTGGAGCGCACGAGAAAAAAATGCCCTCCTCCTCTCCTGCCGTCTTCCCCTTTAAAAGGATAGGTGTAGATATTTCCTTTGAAGCCACACGAACGAGACAGAAGGTGCAATTTTGACAGTTCTGTTTGTCCCCATTCCGTTACGACTGCGACAGTAACATAGCTGTGGCGACTGTGCTCTGAATGCCCTGCAACTGAAGTGATGACGTCTAGCGTGCAGATGAACGAGAAATGCTGATAGCTGCGCAAGCACAAAAACGAACATTGGGCTAAAACTAAAGCGAAGGTGCTCCTTACCGTCAGTGGTCACAGCGCGAGTACGAACGAGGTCCGTCTTGTGGCCCACCATAATGACGGCCTTGTGGTCCACGTTGTCCCAGCGGTGTATCAGAGACAGATACTCCTTGGCGATCTTGAAGCTGCTTCGACTGCAGATGTTGTAAACGACAAGGTAGGCATCCGGACGATACATGGCCGCCGGGTTGAAACCCGTCGGTGGACTTCTTAAGGCCTGGCACGGGTGTCTCGCGTGCTGCAACTGCACGCAAGAGAATGGGGTGGTCATATGCTTTCCAAGTCCCCACAGTCACACGCTCTCAGCATGCAAAGTTTGGCGGGAGGGCACACGAAAAGCTCTATTAGCGAATGCTGCACGCAGTGAACGCAGCTTATAGTTATCACCCGATAAACGAAATGCTCTTATTTATAACTATTCAGCTATATACGGCGCTCCCGGTAGGGGAATACTACAACATGCACGGCTAAAGCACTGTCTTTATCCTGCAGTATCGCATTCCCACCCCAAGGCCCCTTTGGAACATCGCCAGAATAAAAAGCAGCAGGCAAAATCGTGCTCTTGCCGCTGTTTGATGGACAGGCGGGCCCAGCTTACGGGAATAATCGCAGTGATCACTGATTAATTTTAGTCTTTTTCATGCTTAAATGGTAATAGTGTTGTGTGATGTTGTCCTTCAAGGCCAACAATACTTTATAATTCGTCCAACGTACGAATGCTTGAGCGTATAAAACTGCGACACAATCCACTTAATAGCACCCACGAGGCTCGCCTCGAGGCCCCATGCTCAGTTTATCGATGCGTGGGGCAGCCGTGCTATACGTATCGTGTTTTCCCTCAGCAGGCCGGGCTGATATGCGGCTATCAATTACGGCGCGCCAGTACAGAGCTCCGCGCACCTGTTTTACCATATTATACCTGAACAGGTTTATTTATTTTATTTATTTATTCCTCAAATGCCCCTGGAGAGGGGTTTTACATGAGGAGGTCACGTCCCTCCCGAGGCGCACAATGTGACCTAGCTGTTCGTGAAACGGGACAGAATGCCTGCGCCCTCTGACGACAGACAGCCTTGAATCACAACTGCATTGCAACAGTTTCTTTAAAATCAAACGACCTCGGCGTGAGAAAGATTTTAATTGCGTTACCTTAAACCTGCGCCTGACCTCAGTATTCAGCACAGTTCGTCGCTAGAATTCTGTCGATATACTGAAAGCACCCGTTGGGGTTAGGCTCCATAAGTGCGCCCACGTGTCAATGAAAATCACCTGCAAGGAGAAATTAGACCCACTTGATCAAGGCATGCTTTAAGTTCAATCCCTGTGAAGGTTTTGGGAATCGCTAGTAGAACTTTATTGTGTAAGCGGACAAATCGTACAGCGTGTGTCACTTTGTTTCAAAAAGTCGTCCAGAAAGCGCATACAGCCCAATATTATTTGCATCTGTGTTCTTTTCGATCACCGAAAGTTGTACTCAGCTCATCAATGCCAGCGCTTTACTCTAGGAAAGATCTATTTCTCCGCACGTAGAGAAGTGAAGCCCCCTAGATAGTCTGAGTAACAGCGAAATCTGATCATGTGACCACAATACGGGACCATCCACACGTACGCGACTTATACCAAGTGATATAGAGCGTACTCTATAAACCTAAAGAAAGACTCACAACTTCTTCGGCAAGAATTGTGAACAATATTTCTCCGCGTCGTTATTAACGCAGTCATATATTTTTCTACTGTACCTACTTCTGTAAGACTGACACTCTCCAAACCCTAGTTCGCTCAGAACTAGAATACGTATTTGTCATTTGGGATAACGATCATGGCATCGCTAACCATTGCCCTTGAAACGATTCAAAATCCGGCATCTCAATCTAACTGTTCCCCGCCATTCCTATGTAACACGTATAAAAAGATCCCGTATCTCCCAGAACTTTGATTACGACGCAAATGTGCTCGCCTTTGCCTATTGCGCAACGTTTATCACGCCAACCACGTGCTCCAGCCAGCAAATTATCACCCCATCTTTCTACGCGTCATCGCGATTTGACCACAGATATAATATTGCCGTACCATCCTGCCGAACGAACCGATACCATGATTATTTTTACCCCTCGAAGTTTCCTCTGGAACCACCTTCCTGCTTCCGTCGTTCATATCGGAGAAGCATCTTCATTGAAGACAGCATCTACCACGCTATCACTTTACATTTTTTTTCCCTTATATAATTGACAGCTTATTTTGCTTTCTTTTCTTCCTTCTTTTTTTTTACTTTGTTTCCACTCCTTTCTGTAGTGCCCTAGGGCCTTGAAAGTATGTGTAATAAATAAATAAATAAATAAATAAATAAATAAATAAATAAATAAATAAATAAATAAATAGGCAGTACGCCGACAGAGGACCAGCGAGAAAACAAAACCAAATCGAGAGTACTGGGTGGGTGCCCTCTCCAGTCTGCCCGTTTCTTTGCGGAGAAATACGAGCGATCGAGATGAGCCTACAGTCGCGACGACTGAAAGAGCCCGCGTGTCGCGACAATCTCCTCAAGATTGCTCTTGCATCATTTATTCCGTCACCGTGTTTCTGTGAATGAGATCCCAGTATCTATGCGAAGGCCCAGATGGTTTAAGGTGTCAGGCCGGCGGTGACAAGCGTGTGACTGCCTGTGAAATAAGTCCCTTCCCGGTTCTCTCTTTCTCAGTTGCGAACACAGTGCACATTCACGCGTGTCTTATTTCAGATAGCCAGTGTTCTTTATCACTTTTTTTTATTATTGGGAAAGAGTGCAGCTTCATTTGGCAGCTATGTATAATAAATTTCTTCTCTTCTAGAAGTATTGACGCCTGAGGTCTAACGTTACTACACGAACCACAAGCCAAATGCTGATTATATAAGCCCTTTTAACATAACAATTTCATCTTCAAAAGCTGTCGTAATGTTTGCAGGTTCTTAAACTCTGGTTAGTGTGGTATTTGTCAATAAAGTTTCATATACGGCAATATGACTTCTAGGAGGAAACCATAATAATTTTCCGTACACGAGTGCGTATACATGTCGTATGTCTGTCATTTCATACGTACCGGGTAATAGACGGTAACGAAGACGTGCAAGGCATCATATTCCTAGAATGAACAACGGCTTTTCGTCTCAAGTTGATCTACTTATACTAGGTAATTTCGACGCGAGCAGAACTGACTTGTATAAGTGCCACTGGTTTGCTTGGATACAATGCATGGTATCTTGCTAAATTGGACCCGCTTCGCACGATTACACCCGAAAGGCTTTGCATGGTCACATCCAATTAAGGTTTTCAAGCCAGCACTTACCAGTTCGTCTTGATGTACGTGTTCAATGAAGGTAAGCTCCGACTCTTCTCCGTTGAGAACCACCATGACCGATTTCTCATTCTCTTCATCTGAAAAACAAGGCAAAAACAACACACACCTGTGGTTAAGAAGTGCGATCCATTTAGACGTGGTAAGAGAATGCGCACACCAAAGAACAGATAAAAATAAAAGAAGAAACAACGGCAACAGTTTTTGGCGCGAATATGTATGCGACGACTAAAGGGATTCAGGTCACCCATAGACAACACTGAAAACAACAGCGCGCAATTCGTGATGCAGTTTGTCGATATAAAAACCAACAAATTTCACAACCAAACTTTAGAATTGGCGTCGCCTAGGCTATGAGCCTATTTCCGTCCATATTTAAGTAACGGCAACAAAAACAAAAGTACTACACATTTAATTATCGACGGCTGCTACAAGTAGCGACAAATACAACAAAGAAGGAGAAAGCTATTTCGCGAATGGTGCGCACATCGAATAATAATTGTTTCCGATGTTGCTACCATGCTGTTACAATCCTGTTCTATAAAGGCATGCCAAACTTGTTTTAACAATACTGAAAACGATCCAAACCATGGTTGCCAGTTTGCTGTTATGTGCGATTTGGCATCGAACAAACCACGATAAGCCTCGAAATCTTTAATTTGCGCAACGGCTATTCCTCTCCTTATGCAGAATCAATGTCCAGCCCAGCCAGAGCCCGAACGTCGTAAGCCGATTATTTTTTCATAAGAATGGCTACTTAATGTTTCCTTCGTAATATCCTGCGTCCAGGAAGTATTTGTTGAAGCCGGCATCCAAAAAAGAAAAAAAAATGGAAAAGGAAGAAGAATACTAGGCTCCACCGCAGGATGTCACGGCTACTTCGAAGACGCATAGCTGGCGAAACGGCTCGGAGAGGGAGATTCGCGTAGAAACCAGCGCCTGAAAGAAAACGCACGAGCGCACTCGAACACAGACGAGCTTGTTTGACTGTCGTTTCGGTGCGCACAGGCACGTCATTGTCGCTCAGAACCTTACTCGTTTCTTTGCCACCCTCAAAACTCCTCCTCCAAACAAGCGGCGCTCTGATAGGCTGACGTGCGCAGTATGCAGCGGAAAAAAAGCGATGAATAAAAAAAATAAAGAACTGGAAGCAGCACTGCTATTCCCAGAACACGGAGAAATCGACAGGCCCCTTCTTGAGAGCGCACGGCTCGCGCGTGCAGCTTACGAGCTGGGCAGACAAATAGAGCGAAACCACTGTTCTTGCAGCGAAAACAAGCGTCCGGGATGGTGTGCGCGCACCTTGTGCAAGGGCGCGCCTTGGTAAATCACGCGATCGCGTCCGGAGAGAGAAAGCAGTGCGCCCGCGGCTGTCAGCGTGGCGGCGCGTCGTTGGCCCGCGCGACGCTGTAAAACGCGCAGGCGCACATCGAAGCTCAGGACGACCCGCACCGATACAAGGCATTAAATATAGTCCCGTCTCGCCGCAGCGCTAATTTTGGACGGTGGGGGCTGAAGAAAAGAAGGTTCTCCGGGCAGAAATAGAGGAAGCGCCGGGCCAAACACAAACATTTCACGCCGCTTTATTTTGGTCGCCGATTTTCTTTCCGCCGTCGGCCCTGGCCGTGCGCGCGCTGTGAAATTGAACAGGGACTGCTTTGGCTAAGCACGCGCTGAGCCTCCAAAAGCAAGATGCGAAAAGGGGGTGGTGATAAAGCCTAGGGTAAAGTGGAGCTCGGTTCAAGGCTGGGGGATCGCGCTGCGTTACATATTCTTAAGTGAGGCAGTGCCCTTGTGCCTGGAGAGGGAACAAGGCGGAGAAAAGTCAAGGTGATCAGCCAGAGGAGAATCTGGTTGCCGAGACGGTACGGACGTAGAACGCGGGCACAGATAGAAAAGGCACAGAGAACCCCCACCCCATCCCTTCCACACACACACGCAGCTTTTTTTAACGTAATGATAAAATGAAGGTGGAATCTGTTAAACATACCATCTGATAGCAGAATATCACGCGCAGGACAGAGAGAATAAAGTGACAGGCAGGCAGGTTAACCAGACGGATATTTGTTGTTTGCTACCCTGCATTCGGGAAGAGTAAAACAGACGGGAGAAAGGTGAAGGAAGAGAAAAATGTGCACCTTAAGAGCGAGTGCAACACAGCCGCAAGGGAAAAAAATCAGGCAGTAGCGTTCTATAGTCGTTCGCATAGGCCAGCTGTCGAATGAAGTGCACCATACTCTGTGCAGATGATGACGTTATATTTCTATACTGCACTCATTAATAGAGGTCATCCGTGTGCTGTTAGACAGCCAGCCAAAGTACTATGCACGTGCTCGATACACCGATGGCACTGCTAGGTATCCCTCGAGTAGAGAAATGCTCCACAAGCTAACAATTTTTCTTGGACAGACGACAGGCATCGCCAAACCGAGGCACGGACAACATAACATATGGCAACGTTGGAATTTATTTGGTTTGTACCAGATTGAGCCAGTGATATAGCGAGAAGCTTCCAGGCTCCATGAGATGGTGAAAATGAAATAACAAAGATATGGAGGGGTCGCTAAGCAAGGACGAGAACAAACATGGACGAGAAGAGCACCAGGATGGGCGCGCGTCATTGTGCTCTTCTCGTCCATGTTTGTATTGCGCAGCACCTTGCTTAGCGATGTACGACAAACTCGCCTAACAACATGCATTAATGACATAAAGGGATGCACACTTATATTATTATTTTGAAAATCGAGCGGTTGGTAGCCAGATAAAGAAATATTCGCTACTTCGTTGACTTATTGCAAAACGACGGAGGTAGTCTTACTATTTTTGAAAATAATGTCGGTGACGCGACACGCGCGCTCTCTGGCACTGATGTTTAACATGCGGCAACCGACAGTGTACTCGTTCTTTTGAACAGTGACAGAATGATATTTAAATGACACCCTCTCGGTTACGAGCTTTCTGTCGATGCCGTCTGGCCTCTAAGAGTCGGCAAAGTCGACACATTATAGTTGTGGCAAATTATAGGTACGGACAAATGATTGGCGACTCTACCACGGCGTAGATGGCACATGGTCTTGACGCTGACATCTTAGAGCACGAGCTCCATCGGTAGTGCGAGTCGGCATAAGGCTGCCAAAGCAAACTCGATCAACTTTTCGGCGAAACTAATGGGTGGGCTGTTTTTCGTGCATGCCGCGGAACCTATACCCCCCCCCCCCCACCCTCTTTCTTTTACCACCGCCTATTCCTCCTCCTCCTCCTCCTCCGAAGAAGCTCGTTCTATTTTCAATCTTTGGGCTAAGTTTAGACGCATGCTGATCCGAAGGCAGCAGATGCCCCGACAGATGGGGCCAAACCACGCACCGCAATTAAATGCGCGCGGCCCACAACAAGCATAGCCGTTGTCTTCGCCGCGGTACTATCGGGAGCAGCGCACAGATATATGGCACGAATGTCGGTCAGGGCTGTCAAGAAACGGTGGCCTCTCTTTGGGGCGCGGCCCGATTGTGCTCGAGCAATCAGGCAGACTTGAGAGGGACTGCAGCGCAGGACCTGAGAATAAGGTTCAGCTTCGAGCGCGTCACCTGCCCACGACGGGATCGGCTATATATACGGCGCCATGCAGTGGCTGCCCTTTTTTCTCATTGCAACCGCCTCTCAAACACCCGACTCTCAGGGCAGGACGGGATCCGGTTACTTCGCTCTGCTGCCATTCTTCCGCGCAATTCTACTCAAGCTGGGGCAAGAGCGCAGGCAGTCTCGTCGCTGGATTCGAAACCCACTTGAGGCTGATGCTCGGCGAATTTCGCATTGCAGCAAACGTTCAGCCCTAACGCAACGCGAGAACGCGATAAACATTAGACGCGTGAAGCTGTGAGCCGCTTCAGTAAACCAACCAGAACCAAAATACTCGAGTTATTACGGTCGGTCTTTCCATGCTGCATGCATCATCGACAAAAGTTTCAATCAACAACAAGCGGTGAAAGTCCCATGTTGTGCAAAAGAAAGGAATAAGAAGAAGTGCTTCCCAAAATGACCTTGGTTTTGAGGCCAGTTAGCACGTTTCAATAGTAAGCGTAAACTGCGCGTTCGTTTTCGTTAGGTTGCATGCCTTTTCTTTGTCCGATTTTCTTCATGCAGTTTGCCTTTACTTTCGAAGTGTTTAGCTCTTCATTAAGGAAAAGAGAGAATCTGTCGCAAAGAGCTCCAGGAACTAATTATTATGGCCCGTATCCGATGTGAGAGCATTTAAAGTCGCAGATCTCTGGCAGATAGCGAATGTTTCGAGCAAGATCTCGGACCCGGGTAACCGGCACCGCCAAGACTGCGGTTGAAACTTGCGCCGTCATTGAAAAAAGGAAAAGTGAAGTTTTAGGAGGTGGCGCGTGCTTCTTCATTTCTTTTTTTTCGTTTGCAGGAGAAAAAAGAAAAGAAGAATACGAAAATAGAAAGACGGGAAGAACGAGAGCACCAGTTGTGCGTACACGGGAATGTGTCTACCAAGCCTATATAAACGGTCACAGAGACCTGTCGGCTTGAGGTATACTGTATGTAGCAACGCCCTCGTTTCTTTGTGCGCCAGCGACGCGCACGGTCAAAGTGGAGATACCTTAATTACTACACAGAACCAACGTGTCGCTCCTGAACATGAAGCAGCGGAAGCCGTTCGCAGAAAAAATTAAGACAACGCTGTCGCCTGTCATCGACAGAAACGTTGTTCTCTGACACTTATCGACAGTAGAGCCGGTGAAAAAACAATAATACCGCAATGCTAATTTAGTGATAATCACAAGAGCAATGGCATGTGTTTCCCTCTGTCGCCATCTTAGAGCAAAATTCTAGCAAACAATTCAGGCCTGTGCAGTTCATTTTATTCCAGTAGTGGCATTGCATTTAATTTATTAAATTATGGGGCTTTGCGTTTATACAAAACTCGGCTTCAACTATAAGGCACGCCTTAGCGGGAGAGACTGGGGTTAATTTTTACCGCATGAGTTTCTTTCACATACACCCAATGCACCGTGCACTGGTGTGTTTTGTTGTTGTTGTTGTTGTTGTTGTTGTTGTTGTTGTTGTTGTTGTTGTTGTTGTTGTTGTTGTTGTTGTTGTTGTTGTTGTTGTTGTTGTTGTTGTTGTTGTTGTTGTTGTTGTTGTTGTTGTTGTTGTTGTTGCATTTCACCTTCATCGAAATGCGACCGTCATAGCGGAGAATACCACTCGCGACCTCGTGTTTGGCAGCACAGCGCCACAGTCGTGCACTAAGCCACCACGGCGGGTTGTAGCACTACATGAAGATACCCGCCTGCTATATTTACATGGGGCAGGCTGAGGCTATTTATATTCGTTAATTTACTCGCCTCGTAATAAAGAATGTATGGTGATACCAGCGAATGTTAGAGCTATAGACTGTGACCGCTCCAACAAGAAGCGTCGACCTCGTGATGAGCAGATCAAACTGTGTCAACTGCAAACAGCGTCAACTATATAGTGACGTGCGAATATTCGTCAACTTTCGAATCTCGGATCGAATAGTCACTATTCGTAAATGTGAATATTTTTCGAATACCTTTACAATATTTCGTAACATCAACTGAGCTCAAATAAATATCAAATTGGAGCAAAAGTGTGGTAAATTTTCAGCCCCGCGGGCATACATACAACACGAGAACTTGCGTAGCGGAGCACGTTATGTCACTTAGGTAGCCATTCACTACAGGCTCTACAGCGATCATTTGCACTCTCTGAAGAGCTCTGTGCGTGCAAAGAAACTACTCGTTTGCTTTTAATGCTCAATTTGTGCTTTTAGTAAGCAACGCTTCATAATGTGCTATGTAATGACAGCAACTTGCTTGCTTTAATAACACTAGGATGGGAATATCGTTGTATATTAAGTGTGATAACGGCTGTTCATCATTGGAAAACTGCTCGAAAAGTATTCGCTATTTCATTCGATTCACATCTGGCATTATTCTATTCGTATTCGATTCGGTCTCGAAAATCACTATTCGCCCGTCCCCCCCTAATTGCGTCAGCGTATCGCACGTGCGTGTTCACAAATGCAAGTGGGTGAGCTTTTGCAAACGTCAATAGCGTTCACATTTTTCAGCTTGCTATTCCAAGGAAGAGCCGTGGTCACGGTTTTCAAAGCATGGAGCATTTTCATGTATATAGGTCGTTCCGTACGTTCGGTGTTGTAATTTTTTGGTCGTATCAGCATAGAAACAACGCCACGCTAAGGCCCGCGCGAACGTGAGCGTATACGCGTGGCGTGTGAGCGTGCGCTCGCAAACGGTGAGCGGCGCAGCTTGTGGTGCCGGGCGCGCACGTTAAATATAGCCAGTATTGCGAGGACCTCAATTTCCAGACGGCGAAGCCAATGCGGTAACGTGTTTGCCGATTATAACGCGGAGGCGCCCCTGCCGCGACGCTCTTAACGATCACTGAGTATCTCGTCTTTTGTAACACAAATGTTACATAGCGAAAAAAAAACGAATGCACATGTTGCCAGTTGGCAGCACCGAATCACATTTTTATTTTGCGAAAGGTCACGTTCGTTAGTGACGGTTGCCGGAAAATATCGTTTAGAGCAAATAAGCAAACGAGCAAAAAGGAAAGATGTACGGAAGATGTTCACGCAAGAAGCTTGAACTTGGGCCGCGAAGGACAGATGCAACAGCACGTTGCTCTACGTTTCCTGCTAAGTACATAGACGTCACGTGATGTGAGAATAAGAATAGAAAGCGACGTTTCCCGGAAGCCGTGATTCCCAGAGCATGACGCATCTCACTCGTCTGCGAGCGTCGGCACCTTTCGACCGGCAAGATATCGAAGAAAGGAGGCGAGCGGTGTTCGGACTCGAAGGGTCCCGGAAAATACGAGGCTGGGCACGCGAGGAGTGCAGACGATCCAATAGTGGCAGGCCAAAGGCGAGGGGAGGTGCGCTGCCTGGCGGGTTGCAGATACAGAACGGGTCCCAAAGTCGCAGCGCACAGACGCTGGCCTCGCGCTCCTTCCCTCGTTCTCTGGCGCGCCGCACACGCGCACAGCGCACGTTGGGCAAGCTAGTTGCGCCACAATCGCAGCCCGTCGCTGCAGCCGCGGGATGGGAAGGGAGCCGGGGAATCCGGGAATACTGGCGACGACGGCTTTCGCGAAAGGGGAAGCGAATAAATTTAATTTCGCGCGAATTTTCAGCCCCAGAGCGCATTTCCACAGACGAATGAATAAGACGCGGGCGTAGTTGAATAGGGGGCCCCGGCCGTGGGTCCCGATCGGGCCCGGAATGTGGGCGCAAGCAGGCATGCCCTAAACGGCAGCCCACGGATACACGGAACGCAACGGTTCGCGCCAGCGCGTTCGAGTGCGCGCGTACCTGCCATCGCACGGATCTTGCAAAGAGGCTGAATTCGGTTATATTAATATTGCATTACGGATGCAGCTCCAGATTTCGAATGGGCGCTTTGGAATCGACGAGCGAGTCGAATAAGCTACCAAAACTTCCCTATAAGGGCCTGTGAAAAAAAGAAAAGAAGAAAGGTCAGACTTTTAGTTTACCTGGACGACGTGTACGAGTAAGCACGTGTCTTGGAAAACCAGTACCTACGCCTGTACTCTTAAGAGGCTCAATACTATCTTGTATTTGACGCTCAGTATCCGCCGTAGTGGCTTAGTGGCTTTGTCGTTCCGCTGCTAAGCACGAGGTCGCGAGATTAAATCCTGGCGGCCGCATTTCGATGAGGCCGAAGTGCAAAAACGCCAGTGTATCGTGCATTGGGTGCGCGTTAAAGAAGGCCGGGTGGTCAAAGTTGATCAAGAGTCCCTTACTACGGCGTGCCTCCTAACAAAATCGTAGTTTTCGAACTTAATACCGCAGAATCTAATTTTTACATTTTGACCCCCAGCATCTTTTTGCAAGAACATCATCACTCGCGCGCTTTCAGCAGTGGTCACAAAAACCAACCAGACAAGTGTCTCGCGTAAGATTTACGACTTTGTCCTGCAAGCTGGCCTGAAAGCCAGATGGTCAAGTGCGGCGGAACTTGACGGACTGTAGTTCCAGTGATTTGTCTTATTTTTATAGCAAATATTTCATAAGTCTTAAGTCTTTTTACTTAACCCTCAATGAGCTTTATTCAATTTTGGTTGCTGCAAATCCGCGGGAGGGGTGGGGGGGGGGGTGCTTTGGGTATTGGAAAGGTCGATAACCTCGCTTGTGACAACTGTGGCTGCGAGGAGACGATCAACAACGTCTTCTGTGAGTGTCGCCGTTACAATGTAGCAAGAAAAGTGCTCGCGGCCTCGCTCAAAGAACTCGCCGATCGTCGCTTGACAGAGGAGAAAGGCCTCAAGTGTTCTGCTCAAGTTCTTAAGGACTTGTGAATTGTGCGACCGACTCTGAAAGTTCTCGCGCGTAGCATCGCGTTATTATGTGAATTTTTCTCATTTTTTTTTATTCTATCACCTTTTATTCCCTTTACCCCTTTCCTCAACACAGGGTAGCCAGCCGGTACTTACACTGTTTAACTTCCCTGTCTTTTCCTCCGTTTTCTTTTCGTGTCCCTTTATTTAGCTGTGAACAAAATTGTGACCCTTGCATACCTTTCTTGAAGACGGCATAGCTAAATAAACACAAAATTACATAGATAGATAGATAGATAGATAGATAGATAGATAGATAGATAGATAGATAGATAGATAGATAGATAGATAGATAGATAGATAGATAGATAGATAGATAGATAGATAGATAGATAGATAGATAGATAGATAGATAGATAGATAGATAGATAGATAGATAGATAGATAGATAGATAGATAGATAGATAGATAGATAGATAGATAGATAGATAGATAGATAGATAGATAGATAGATAGATAGATAGATAGATAGATAGATAGATAGATAGATAGATAGATAGATAGATAGATAGATGTTCCCTTTATTAAAAAAACGAGAAGTTTGCCTGGCGGCACGCTTAGCATGCTACTCCAATATTCTTGTGTCTGTTGGACCCAAATAGTCATTCTTGAAAGCTATCCGGTGTGACCGCATGAAACGTTTTATGGATGGAACAATTGTTGTTGTTTCCATGGCTGCCGGGACAAAGATCTCATGCATATTCACCAAGATAATGAAGAACGTAGACAAAGCTATATTGTGAAGCTGGCCATTCCAGCGTCTTAGCTAAGCCAGGCACACATGCGGTAAATAAAATTTCAGCTCTCGAGACTGGCAAGCCTAGCCATACCTACGCATAAAACACTAACAGGTATGCTGTATTTAACCTAAACGCGTTAGCATTTGGTGCAAGTGACACTACATACGGCCCATCAGTCATGAAAATACTGAATAATTTAACGCGGAGGTTTCGACGCTGCATGCGAGGACCAGCCCAAACGAAGTCTCCAACAAGTTCACTTGCTCGCAGCAGGGCATTTAACCTAATTGGCTACTGCACATCCGCGAGGGGGCTTTGAGGTACATTGAAGGAACGTATCGTGCTTAAGTTAATCAAGAACATTTCAGAGTGTTAAATTGAAGAGCACAGCATGGAGACCGTTGCGTTGAGCTGCCATAGATAGTGTTATAAACAGCAGCTGCCCGTTGGTAACTGACCATTATTTCATTCTTTTTATTTAGAGTACACCACAGGGCTCCAAAATCCCTGTGGTGAGGAGAGTACAAACCAAGAAAGGAAGAGTATGCAACCAGGCAACAACTCAAAGCGAGCACCAGAATGTCAGCCACATATACAGTGCAAAACTATGCAGTCTGTAATGCTAAGCGAAAAAAATGGATCAATATAAAATATTAAATTGCTTGTTCAAGCGCCCATGTCAATGGTTACTTTCTCTATAGCAACGATGGAATCAGGAGATAATTCAAGTTCGCAATGGCGCGCTGCAATGTGGATCAAATAAAAGCTGCTGTTCTTGCAAAAATACGTTTAATGCTCATAGCTCAGGCTCACGCAATTATGTAGACGTCTAGATGTGCGCGGAGGAGCTTGCATATGCAACCGATGTAGCAGCAGTTTATGAACATATTTATGCAGTAGCAGTAAAATACAATGGAGCGATGGACATCCAGTGGGTGCGGCTCAAGTTCTTTCGTAAGTTTCATAAGGCTGCAGGAATGTCGTTCGTAGTTAAGTGATATAAGCCGAGAGCCCCTGCGTTTAATTCATGTTCACGGTAACATTTATTAGCAGCATATTGGCCGTTTCAGCGCAAAACAAATCTAATATCTTAAAACATAAATCTATCAGGACAAGGGGAAGCTGTTGAAAGTGTTAGCACCGTCAAGTGCCCGTTGTTAGTTTTGACAGATCAACTTGTTTGCTAGGGCGCGGGTGTGAAAATGACACGTAATCTGATCCTAACCTGCCAACTTAACTTAACCTGCTAACCTGCTAACAGTACTTACGATCACAATGCTTTGTGAATTCGGCCCCGCATTCACGCCTCATGCAAACAAATTGTTTAAAGCGGTGTACATGCTTCAATAAGAAGACACTGTACCAAAGAAACGGGCGCATCTCAGAAAAAAAAAAGAAATTGCCTGGTTAGTTTGCATGTGTCGAAAGAGAAAAGATAAAACCGACAAATAAAATAAAATTGAATTGAATATCACGATTCGCCGCAGTAACTAAAGCGTGTTCCGTATGGTATTTAGCATAGTAAAAAAAGTTTTTTTTTTTTACTTCTGAAAGTTTAGAAAACAATGTAATGGCCTCAAGAGCTGTACCTCATGAGGCAAGCCCAAGATATTCCCGCAGTGTCTATACATCTAGTGAATGTGCCGAGGCGAATGATCAAAAAAACATAGCTGACCTTTAACAACACTACACGTCACGTAGTTTCTCGTCCTTCCCATTTTTTTTGCTTCCGTACTCATAAATATTTCATTATTTTTTCACTATCTTTTTCAAAACTTTTCAGAAATTTTCAGATCTCGTAATTTGGTCGCTAATTACTGTAGAGCTGTAGCGAACCCAAAGTTATTTGTTTCGGTATTAAGGTACCTTTCTTTATTATTCATGATGCAGACATAGGCATGTCTGCAGCATTGTATCTGCTCACGCAGTGTTCACTTAGGCGTTTATTTCTTTTATTATCATTGTTATCATTATTATATCATTATTTTTACTACTCCGCGCAGGCGGAATCCCCGCGGTCTATTAGCGGGGGGATTCCGCTAATAGACCGCGGCTCGATTACATTCACTCCAACAATAAACTGCACAAAAATATTCTCTTTTTCATAGCATCACCATTTTTTTATACTGTCGCACTGCCCGTAGAAAGAGCAGGAACCAACAACGAGGACAAAGCAGCTCTCATTCACTCCTGCCTGCTATACAGCGCCCATTCGAATCTAGGTAAAAGCGCATGCACCGAGATCAATGGCGTCAGCGCTGACTCAGCATTCAACTTTTCTTCTATGTGTGCAGTTAGCTATTTTTTTCCTCTATCTGTCTCTCCCTTTTATTTCAGCAAACAAGAAGGGGCGCGCTGAGGAGCGAAACCGAATATATTCATTGCCAAAGGTCATTGCGAGTGACAGCAGACCAGGTCGGACGACGTTCGGCACTCAGCGAGACAGCATTTCGGATTGTCCGGAGTAATTAGCGCGCTCTTTGTCCACAGTTGCCGGTCGCCTGTCTTCTGGAACAAGCAACAAAACGGTACCGAAATTGGGCGTGGGATCCTTCAGAGTCGCCCTTAAAGGCGCTTAAGCTCTGGGAGGATTTACGGCGCATTAGGCTGCCGAAGCCAATAGAAGCTCCCTTGAGCACGTGAAGCAGGATTACGGGAAGCGCGGCTGTTCTTTAGGCTGCCAGGAGGATTCGCGAAGAATTTTGGGAGCAACAAGTGAGCAGCCTAACGATAACCCACCGATCTGCTTAACGCAGGGAAGCGCATATTGTCAGCAGTAGAGCTGCTCTGATATGAAAAGCTCGCGGTAACAGAAACTGAACGCACAGGGGTGCCCTCAAGCGCGGAAAGAAATTCGGAACTTTTTTTCGACGCTAGAGATTAGTGGCGAGCAGAATTCAATCCTCGTGTTCCTCTTTCTGTATAGTGCCTGCCTGAAGCTCCCTTACTATCAGAAAAGCATTATAGCCCGTGCCTAAACAAATAAAAGCAAAAACAAGAGTAAACATAGCTGTTTCTATTGAATTTTAACCTATAGAATTTTGTCTTGTTATTCATGTATTAATTGACTTTAATGTTTTAGGATGTCGGATGATTATCTGCAGCCGGAGGCGCTGAAATTTTCCTATATTTAATACAAATAACTGAATTTAAATATCTGTATTACTGTCCGAATTAAACGACGAAAGGTGTCACGCCTCAACAGTTACGATCACCAACTTTCTGCGCGCCCTATATTGATCGAGAAAGCAATACGCATCCAACAGCGGCTTGTTCTATAGCGCTTGACACTATAAGGGCAACGCGCGTTTCGCCATTTGTCAGAGGCAGCCGACATGCGCATGTCTGCAAACCTGGTCGAGGCGGCAAGCACCCGATTTATAGCGAAGGGGGTGGTGAGGGGGGGGGGTGGCAGCACGCTGCGCACCCAATCAATCTGCAGGCGCAACGAAACGAAGAGAGCTCAATCTCACACACGCACGCGCGTGAGACGAGAAAGGAGGAAACGGTGGCTCGGAAAGGCGGCCCGCTTTTATAGGTCGCCCAACTTTTGAAGGTCACACAGCGCGCGAGCGGCTTGCAGAGAGCGTGCGTTGAGCTTCGCTCGGCGCTGAGAGATCGGCTTAACGTGCGTATACGCTGGTTGGCTGTTGTCTAGGCCTAATTTTAGAGCGCTATGGGTTCAGAACAGCTGCCGCGCGCGGGCTCTCCTACCGCGCGCCCGCGGCCGTCGCAACGACGAGCTGCGGTTTGCGCCGCGAGTATACGCCGACGATCGGCACGCCATCAGTCGCTGCCTAGAAGCTCACATGCGCGTCGTCTGGTGCAGCCGTCTGCGCATGGCGAGCAGCGGGCTCGGGGAGAAGCTTAAAGCCGCTTGCAAACGCAGCACGCGAGTCACACGAACACGCTAACGTGAAGGGGTTCAGAGTTTGATAGAAACACGAACAGCTCAGGTGCACGGTGTCGCCGCGTGTACGAACGACAATATTAAACAGGCGAGCGCAGTTCGACCAATGATAAAGCCACCATACGTGCTTTTATTTACACCCTCCCTCACGAAATCCACATAGTTCATTTAGAGCCAAAGCTGACGTCATCTAAGCAGCAACCGAAGTTTTGAAGATCGCGAGAAAGAACAGCTCGAAATCGCCCGGTATACCTGCTCGCTAAACCCTCATCCTGATATCCTTGGGATAAAAGGGCTAAGGTGAATGGCAGCGACGAATAACTGTCACGCTCTTAGCTACACAGCTCTGTTAATATGGTCGTGGATCATCTGACGCCCAATCTATAGCTTCAGCAACGCTGTACGTGGTTTAAGCGCGATAAAAGAAAACACGAGGCTGCCGTTCACTGAGATCCTGGCGCATACTCGAAGCTTGTTGAGCGCGACGCCACATGTTGAATAAGCTTGTCAGGCAGGTAGCCTCGTTCTCCAGTAGTACAATGAGTACAGCAAGACGGCAAGACCCCATTTCGAAGGCGCCGAGAATAGGACGAAGGAGCTGGGGGAGGCGTGTGATTTTCAGCGCTGACACCAATCAACACAGGAAAGTCCTGCCTCGTCACAAGATTGTTTTTCTGATTTTAATTATTCATTTCAATATTATTTTTCTTTTTGCTCCTAGTCAGCGGAAGTACATCTTGTTGGAAGCAATTAAGACGAGAATGTATTAACTCCGCAAGCCGTCCTCCTGCCGGCGCCTTAACAGGCGCCGCTTTTTCGCTGCGGCATGTCTGATTAAGGCGACGCAGTCGAGAGAAGAAATCAAAAGAAAGAAAGAAAGAAGGAAAGAAAGAAAGAAAGAAAGAAAGAAAGAAAGAAAGAAAAAATGATAACAAAGCTTTGAAATGGTAGAAACGGCATGAACCTTCTGTTGTTAATTACTTCCCTATCATGTTTTGTTTTTTGGAGTGGAAATAATGGATCATCAATATATGTTGGAACAATTTACTGATCTTTCAACTGGACATACGTATGTACGTGTATTGAGATCACTCAATGCATGTGTATACCAACGCTTAACATTATTCTCTCAGTTGCCCGAACGAAACTTATTTCATCGCGCCTTCTTGCGCTACTCCAACGCTGGAAAAGGCAAACATTAAGTGCAAAGCCATTCTAAGCCTAAATGTGTATGTTTCAACACTGAATGAGAAGACAATAAGAAAAGGGGCCTGTAAAGAAGAGAGAGAAGTCATAAGGGGGTAGCCCTGTTGGCTACCCTGCACTGGGGAAGGGGGAAAGGGTAGTGACAACTTCACCATTTCGTAAATCAGGACAGCATGTGCTCCTTGTTTCAGTTTTAGTACGCGTCCGCTTTAAAGGGGGCATTTATGAAACGACTTCTGTAATAACATTTATTTTTACCTGCTCGAGCCCGAATTCAGTTCCCTGTAAAGTTAGCCTCTGATTTTCTTTCCCTTACGTTAATCCGTCAGATGAGGCCGCAATTATTTTTCTGACATTTAGTATTGTTTCGAAATCTCTCTTGGAGCTTCTCTTTGAGCAAGGAAGAGGAATAAAAAAAGTACAGCGCGTGCATCTCTCTTAATGGCGCTCACATTTAATTTCTCCGTGACCTAAGCTCGTTACACAAAGCACGTTACGCCTCAAGCTCCGCTAATGGCCTGCCTCATCCGCGCAGGAGCACCAAGAATTAATTCGTGAAACACGCGCGCGCTAGTAGAATGCTGACGGTAAAAGACCCATCATAGGATGCTTAACTTCGTTCGTACAAAATTGCAAAATAGGGAAAGACCTCCCTATTCTTGTTACTGGGCAACAACTCTTCTTAAGGGAGATGCGGACACAGTGACATACATTAGGGGCTGTCTGCTTTATCACCTTTATATGAGCAGTTCTTTCTTTCATTATTTTTTTGAATAACGAATAATACCAGGCATTGCATCAGGTGTTTGATATGTTAATACAAGAAAGAATGAGGCGACATCCCCCAGGTGAAGACGTAACTTTTCCTGAAGCGATCATAAATAAATAAAATTTATATATTTCGTAGACGGTGGCTGTAAGTCTTTGGGTGATGAAAGCGGATGTTTTCACAACAGTTCTACATTGAACATGAGTTTGCGTCTGTTTTTATGCAGCTATGTAACTTAGGTGCCCTAAGGCAAAGGGCTGTAAGTAAAAAGTACTACTCGAGGTAGCATAAAAAAAAAGCATATATGTCTGAAAACAATGATAATAGCTTTATTTCGCTTTTATGTTTCTTGTTGGCTGATTGATTGTAAGCTCATTGTTAACATTATGCAAACCCTCGTATTAATTTATCAATTTATTAATTGAGTGAGTGAGTGAGTGAGTGAGTGAGTGAGTGAGTGAGTGAGTGAGTGAGTGAGTGAGTGAGTGAGTGAGTGAGTGAGTGAGTGAGTGAGTGAGTGAGCGAGCGAGCGAGCGAGCGAGCGAGCGAGTGAGTGAGTGAGTGAGTGAGTGAGTGAGTGAGTGAGTGAGTGAGTGAGTGAGTGAGTGAGTGAGGTCTTACAATACAGCCGGGTTTCGGATTACGTTCGATCACCCCTATGTCTTTAGCGTTCGCGTAAGTGCAATTACGAGAGCGCTTTTGGCTTCCCCGTCTTTAGGAACGCGGCCACGTTGAAAAGGAACGCTGTCAAATTCTGATGCAGAAAACCAAGCTTGCACTGTTTCGGTGCTCGTGAGTTCAGTATGAAAGTGCTTGAGCAGGAGTCCTTAAGAGGAAGCTTTAATTCGGGTGCTCTTATCTAAATACATGTAAAAGGGGAATTCGCTTTTCTCGTCAACCACTGCACCAAATTTGACAAGGTTTGTTGCATTTAAAAGAAAAGCCTAATGACTGTTGGTTTCAAATTTTTTATTTAGGCCGTCAATATACATTAAAAATGGCGAAAATCGCAAATTTTCAGAAAATGAAACTCAAGTTTACAACTCTGATAACTCTGCAATGAAAAATGATTTAACAATGTTGTGAATTGCATATAATAGTACATCTGAAGGGAAAAAAATTGATATGTTACACATGAATGTGAAAAAATTTAGTAATATGGATACACAGATTTTGCAGAACCCTTGTACACAACGTAACGAATTCACATAAGATAAAAATTTGCATATCGAATTCGTTCGCTTTGAATGATCTAATAGATGCCGTTTACAGAACCGCGATATCTGCTCTTGATACAGAGTTATTAGTTTGTAAACTTGGTGGTTCTATTTTCTTAACTTCCGTATTTTTACAAATTGTTGTAAAAAAATTAAAGCCCTAAATCAAAATTCCGCTACCAACAGTCAGTACAATTTGCCTTTCTCTCTCAAACACAAGAAATTTCATTAAAATAGCCCCAGTGATTATCACAGAAAAGCGTTTTTGCATTTTGCATGTATTTGAATAGGCCGCATCGGAGTTGGGCCCGAGCTAAAGCTTCCTCTCAAAATAATTGCTAGCTCTTCCACAGAAATAAGCTTCTCCTTAGATTTTTTCGTGAATATGAATACAGGGAGCTGCTAAGCTTCGATGCCCAATTTCTGAGCTGTAATGCCATCTCACGTGCCGACACTTTTCGGGGTCATCGAACGAGCATGATTTTTTTTTTTTATGGCACTGCTCACTTCGTCTTGTATGCGCGTCTTTACCGTTAATGATGTCTGGACCGGTATACCGATCCCACTCCAAGCCTACCCCTTTCCGCGCATCATCAGTGCTGCCAGTGGCCCACCAGCTAGCTCATCACCAGGATCGGCCTGTCAAGAGCGGTGGCAGGTAAGAGATAGTCCATCAACAGGAATCCTTGAATTATACCAACTCTGCATCCTTTCGCCACTTTGCATCCTTTCGCCGCTTTGAATGCTTCACTCGCACAGAGTGAAGCACTCGCACAGAGCAGCTACCTGGAGTCAGCGTTTGTTACGTTCCTTGCTCTTCCTTCGGCATGTGTCGCTAAGCGGAAGCGCTGACAAGACAAACTAAAGACAGGTCGCGTTTCACTGTTCACTGTGAACAGTGGTAGGTTTTTGCAGACCAACAAACGCACACTGGCGGAAAAAGGTGCACGTCGGTGTAATACGGTTGCTGCAACGTTCACTGAGGCCAGCGACACTCGGAAGAGCGTGCCCACTGCAAAGCGCATCGTCTCTCGGCTCAGGTAACGAATGGAGACGTCAAACGCCGAGCGTGGCGCGAACAGCGTGGCGCAAGGCGGCACCTGCGCCGCCAAGGAAGTGCGCCCAGCACGGGGCGCAAGCAGTGTGCGCAAACAGCAGGTCGAGCGCTCCGCGGTTTGCTGTCAAGGACCAGTGCCCTGTTTATAAACAAATGCCAGGCTAGTCTTGGCAGTGGCTCCCCGACCCGGGACTGCCAACGCCCTCTTTTGATGAGTCACCGGGTCGCCACTGCTGAGGCAGCGAGGCGGGCAAGTTTTGCTTGCCTTTTATACTTGCGGCAGCACGACCTGTCAGCAGCGTGACGTATAAAATGGTGTCTCACTCTCGGAAAACGAAAGGACGCGGCACCCCTGTCGTGTGCCATCCTGACACGCGCTTTTTCCACTCCGCTGCGCCCCACCGCGAGTAACACAAGGAACAACTTCTTAGTCTCGAAACGAATGATGCTGTGGCGAATGGGGGGTCTTTGTTTTAGCAGAAGAATGTGTGTCACGTGTTCGGTGGGAGAGCCGAAGTAGTCAGATTGACAGCTGTTGCCTTACTTGAACAAAAATAAAAGAAAGAAAGAAACGCAGCTCCTTGGCAATGAGAAGTTAAGTCTATGCTATAGCATTTGTGCACTCCTTCTTTCCCGCTGGCATTTCTGCTAACAACCGCCTGGTATTTTATATCTCACGCACATTCACGGCGTTTTGAAGCGTAAAAATAAACAAAGCAGGTGAAGCGCTACTCGAATCCTTCACCAACAATGTCCAGAACGGCTGGGACGTCGTTATTCGCGTAGCTGCGCATGTTGTCAGTCGCCCCCACCAGGGTGCTCCGCGTCTCTGAGATCTACCGCGGTCGCGGCGGCCTCTTGTTCGTGGTTCTCCGCAATCCTAGATCACGAGAAATTCTCGGTTGAGTCTACTTAAAAAGTGCAGCCCAGCGCGTGATAATAGCGACATTGTTGCTGTGTTCTCGAAATACGGGTGCCAACTTCTTGTCCTTGAAACGCTTTACACAATACTTTAGATGCATATATATACGGTGCAGAGCATTGAAACCAACGATGTCAGTTTGCGATATCAACTTGCGCTCGCTTACAAGCTCCTTCATCTGCATATTTGTCGCTGTCTTTTTCTTAACTCTTGATGACTTTTTAACAAAAACGCTATTTAGAACCCTGAGTCCTGCAGCGTCGTCTGCTATACGCATATATAGGGCGGCCAAGCTAACGTTAGCCAAGTTGTCCAACGAAAAAAAAAGTTTCGCTGAACATGGCGCAAGATACGATTTCAAGACCTACTTTGTTTGGCCGTCCAACCTCTGACGAACCAACACCCTAGGTCTTATGACTGCATCTTGCACTGCGTTTTTTAAAATATGTTTCGTTGAACTGCTTGGCTAACGTTAGCTGGGACACACGTATATAGGCTAATAATTGGATTAAACTGGCGATTGGCTGACGTACTTTTTTTTTTTTAGGAAAACCTTGTCCAATCCCAACGACGTCGCTTGCTCCATTTCAGCGAAGCCCTTTGTTTTTTCAAATGCAATAATCCGCCAAAATTTGTTGGCAAGCAGAATGCCTGGTGAATGATAAAAGACGCTTATCTAAGAAGACGATGCGTATCCTCACCATTGTTAAAATAAAAGGTCACGCACTCAAAATAAGTTTGTTGCTTACACCATTTAGCATACGGAGTGATCATTCTTAAGTTTTCTGGAATTTTGAATAATAGCCTGCTGCAGATAACATTACTCTTGAGGGAGAGAGAGAAAAAAATGCAGAGAAAGGCAGGGAGGTTAACCAGAGGTAGTTCCGGTTGGCTAACCTGCGCAGGAGGAAGGGTTATTCAGACAGGCGCACAATACCTGCGCTAGAAATCGAAACACATATTCATCTAATTAAAAAATCATTAATTAACTTCTTAGTTAATTACGTTGCAGCACATATTGCAGTTAACGAATTGCAGCTGGTGCGTTTGCTTAGCGTATCCACTTGGAATGAATTCACAGAATGACATCAGTTTGGAGATATGCTGCCCTCAAACTCGTCGTGAAAATGCACTGTAGTTCCACTTTGTTAACCAAACGCTCTCTTATGCATTGAAGCACAAAAGTAACTGGAACGCCCATGTGTTTCGTCCCACACTAATAATATCTTGAAACGGTCGGTGTCCTGCAGGTTCGTCTCAAGTGGATACGTCCTGCAAGCTCGCCGGTACAATTCGTAAATTACAATATGTGCCGTAAATTAATTAATTAAGACTTAAGAATTATTTTAAGATTATTATTAAGAATTATTTGAATATATGTTTCGATTTCTGGTACTGTTCGCCTCTTCGAATGATCCAGCTCAAGGACAAAAATTATGCTATCAGCCACAAGCGATTTTAAAATATTCATGAGAACTTGAAGAAGATTACCCCGTATATCACATCACCCCGCGCGGAGGTCTTCCTTGGACTGCCATACAATCACTGTTAGCTTAGTCCTTGGTCTCCGATTTCTGCACTATTTCGTCAAGAGAAAATAACTTACTGCTGCTGTATACAGATGTATATTTAGATTGCTCGCAGTCTGCGTTACCTAACGTATACTTGCGGGCATAATTGTCACACCAAATTTTATTCGTTTGACCGCGCGCCACATGCACAACGAAACGTGCGACTAGGAAAACTCACATACCAGCTACTCCGGTAGCATGACGTAGGCATTTCATTTCATTTCATTTATTTCAGTGTTTAACAATTTTCGTGCAGTGTTTCGCGTGTTTCGCAGTGTTTCGCGCAGCGTTTAACAATTTTCGTGCAGACATTTACGTGAGGTTGTGTTCAGAGCGCCATCCCCTAAGGGGGTCATGCTTTGAACGGGAATGTTCTCTGAGCCAGGGTGGACCGTGAACTCATTAAGCTTAAGATGCAGTCGATTTACTTTTCGGCGTTTTCTGCTGAACCTACCGTTGTGAGAGGCGGTGACCATAGGGGGCAACATCATAACCTGGTACTACACGAAGCGACGTTAGCTCTAAGTTTGTTTATTATGTACAACGTGTCAAACGGAGCGAATGCCTGTTAAACGTCTTCCTTTCGCTTTTATACGTAATAGGACGTTGCGAACGACCGATTTTGTTCGGCTCCATTGGATTTCGAATTATTATTATTATTATTTGTTTTGAACACATATACACATATACAGAGTTAACAGGAAAGGGAAAGCGTTGAGCAGGCTGGCAACTGCCACCGAAAGGGGCACAACGCCTGCCTACTCTTCTGAAGGGAGGTGACAGCAACACAGAAATGGAGGATAGGTAGGAGGGAAGGAAAGAGGAAAGGAAGAGCAACAGGACAAATCTACAGACTAAAGTAGGACACAGTACACTACGCACGTTGTTCTGCCGAGTTTCGACTCTGCAGCCGGAATCAAAGTGACGCCGCGTCAACAGCCTCCACAATTTTCAATCACATCTATAGCTATAGTTCGCTATGCGGCTAATTGTGCGCTCCACGATGAGACGCCAAGTACAGCTGCACGCAATCACTGTTTCACCGGTAGTCTGTTCACAATATACACTACAAGGTGTTTGAACCCGCCACCTCCTATCTTCGAAGGAAGAAGCGTTAGGACACAGTACAGATCACACCCAGTAGGGCCGGTCACTGAAGGTCGCGCTACTACAGAATGTTGAATGTTCACGCTACAAACGTGAACCTAAGTTAGTTAACTCTAGAAAGATTAGTAGGGCGCGATGGGCCTGATCACGTTTAGATGCACAACCACTGGGGTATAAACATTCCTCGAGTGTCGCACACCGCAGGCCAAGGAAATGATAGTTTCTCACTAGCGACATGCGCTGCGCACTGAAACTGGGACACTCAAATATAAGATGCTTCAGCATCTTGTAGCAGCCACAAGACAGTGTCTCGTAGCAGCCACAAGACGTACACAATGGACTTTCCACACGCCCTTGTCTGTATAAACGTTCGTGCGCGTTCACGCAACCAAGGGCTCTATAACGTAAAATTAGGGCGCTATAACGTAAAACTATTCCAAACTTTTCTATTCCAATTCTGCTATTAGCCTTCCGCGATTGGTCAAAAACTTTTTTCGATCACCCCCCACTTCACCTGTCTGTCACGCGACGTCGCGAAAACCGCAATACCTCCCCATCTGATATGATGTGTACACAGTGATTATGCATGATTTGACAGAAAAAATAAAAACAGTTATTTCTGATACGACCCCTTTTCGCCATTAGCCCTCGGCTATTGGTAAAAAGTTTTCGGGCTGCACCCACTTCACCTGCTTGTCACACGACGTCACAAAACCGCACAAATTTACCGCGTCAAAGTGACGTGTACGCGATAAAGATGCATTAACATGCCGAACAAAACTGAATTTTTTTCGGAATAGCCGCAGGCTGCCCCATTCCGAAGGGAATAAAAGATGGCTGCCGCCGATCACTGCGACGCTGGCTACTCGCACCCGCCGGAGAGCATGGGTGTATTTGCGTATAATAAAACATCTTGCGTGACCGTGTAACGTTTTCAAGCACTTTCGGCACGTTTACTACCTCATTCTGCCAACTCTTCTTTGCTGAGGGTCAGTTTTAGCGTCACTCTTAAGCTTCCGTTGCATGCCGCCGCGATTTTCGACCAGCCACCACAAGCTAAGTAAGGGAAAGCCGACCAATCGCAGACGTCGGCACCACCCTCTTCATCCAGTTATCGATTTTCAGTGCACTGGCTCTGCCTCAGTGAATCCCTCTTTACTTGAGCGTTCTCCTCGCCTCTTGTCAGCCAATTAGATACGACAAGCCGCTCAGTGTAAGCAATGTTATCCGTTTTTCAAGCAAACAAAAGTGACCTCCTATGAGATAGAGATTCTTATTTGAGGAAGGAAGAATTGGGGTAAAGTGCAGCGCAGTAACTGTCTCTCAGGTGAGGACACCTCAACCGTCCTATGAACGAGGAGAGCGTTTGATTGGTCTGTTCAGACAACCCTGCGGGTGACCGCCCGGTGCTTGCGTCGGTGGTTACGCAAATTTGACGTCAGGAGATTGGAATAGAAACATATTGGAATAGTTTTACGTTATAGGGCCCCAACCCTCAGCTTGAGCAGTTGTGCTCTAGCGCGACAAGGCAAGCCTCGACCACGAACACGGGGCGGGAACGTTCCATTTGCGACGCGCTGATCTGGATGCTGCTTGAGTAGGTGGCGACGAATCACCAAACGAGCGTCATCAAGCTTGCAAAAAATTTCTGGGCAGTCACAGTTGTTATGAGCGCAACCTGAAGCGAGCCGATCAGCCTCTTCATTTCCGGCGATTCCTACGTGTGAAGGTATCCATTGAGCAACGAGAGATACCCCACGTGATGTAATTTTGCTCGCAGAGTCATTACTGCTGCGCACAAGTGGATAATCAAGCTCACTGCGTTGTAACCTGCTAAGGGCAGCACGGGAGTTCGTAAAGATGACAACCTTCGATGTAATAAACTCCTCTTGCACGTATTTCAGTGCAACATTAATCGCTGCTAGTTCCGCAGTTGTTGACGAAGTTGGATGAGGTATTTGAAAGATACGTCGTACTTGAGTTGAAGGGCAGTAAAAAGCTGCAGAGGCGCCTTGACCGTCGTTGTGTACAGATGCATCTGTGAAAACTTGAAGATAATCTGGAAACTTTTCGAACAAGTGAGACTGAGCCAATTGAAATATTGCCGAAACAGCCATATCAGACTTTTCGTGCATGTCAGGGATTGTGAGGAAAATGGGGAATACGTGTTTTGTGATTGTTATTCATACGAACTTAACGCAGAACACATCGACACATGAGAATCAGTGCTTTTAGAGAGACTGACAGGGCGCCCACTAAAGTGGAATTCCATTCTTGGCGCTCAAAATCGTAAAGAAAGATTGAATAAGAAAGGTGTGAAACATAAGGTTACGCAGAAATGGTCACTAAACAATGGTTGCTAAACAACAGCTACTAAACAACAGTCATTAAGAAACGATTACTAAATCCATAATGCCTTCCACAACCGATTTCGATCTGTCATGGGATACAGAAAATTAAAACTGGCGCTTGTCACGTATCATTAACTACGGTTGTGACAAAGAAGTAATGCTCAGTAACCACGAGCCTGTGCTGAGGAAATCGTGCTGCCGCAACAGTGGCCACGTATTTGACGCAACTTGCTGGGTTGCTAATCTCGGTTATTCAGTGGTAGAATTCTCTTTACGTTTGCGTCAAATCTAAAAAAGGGCGCAGTGTTTCGCGTATTTGTATTCACATATACGTAGAGGTACAGTGTCTGTAATATCGCCGTTTACTTCTACCCCCGTTCACCTCGTCCCAGTAACAGTTATAAAAAAAATAAAAGGAAGAAAGAAAGAAACAAAGTAAAAAATAATTAAAGAAAAAAGGAAAGAGAAAAAAGAAAGAAAGAAAGAAGAAAAGGAAAAAAGAAAGAAAGAAAGAAAGAAAGAAAGGAAGAAAGAAAGAAAGGAAGAAAAGCAACGCGCGTTAATAACATTCCGTGTGCACAAGTATTGACGTAATCGCTGCAGTAAAGAAGACATTACACGCAAGCCATACACAGTCGTAGATTAAGTTGCAGTGAACAGGTTAGCATGCATAAAAACATTGATTACGCACGCCACAGTTGCATGTGCCAACACCGTTACTATTATCCGGTACGCCCACAACGGCTGGAGCCATAGTGCACAGTACCTCAAGCCGAGAAAGTTCAAACATTTAGTTATGCATCTAGCGCGCGTTTTCACAACTTATAGTCGGATATCTTTGGACACCTCACAATTGCAGGCATGGCCAAGACAAAGAGACAATAAAGAGAACAAAAGGCAAGGACTACGACCAGTACTGTATTCTGCTGGCGGTGACCTTAGCGACGCGTTCGCAAGAAGCGCTGGATGAATTATTTTCTCTGCAACGACTGCGTATTCCGTTTACAAAACGCCTCTTCACCACGACAGAAAAAATAGCGTGCTGCTACTTTTCCGTTTCTTCGTACAAGAGCTTTCCAGCCAATAGGGGCGTAGCCCACGTCCCGAAATAAATTACATTAAGGAAGGTTAAAAAAATTAAGCATCCCTGAAACACTTTTCGTCAAAATTGCATGCTTCCCCCCCTCCCCCTTTTTCTACTGCTTTTCTTTTCGTCTCGCGACTGCACAAACGATGGATGAAAGATGCGTGGGCGCTTTGCAGCAGCTGCAGCACCTGTGATGCTAGGCCAGCCATCCGTAATCACGCAACTTTTTTTTTTTTACAATTTTCGTGCTTCCCATTTGCTAGCGTGACAACGTGAACAGCGTTCTGCCATGTGGATTTTATTTTCGCTGGTTCGAGACAAAATGCTTTTACGCAATCGCACCAACGAAATATTGCGCAATATTAAAAATGACGGCCAGGAGGTTCCCAGGACCCTTTTAATGAAGTGTATATATATATATATATATATATATATATATATATATATATATATATATATATATATATATATATAGAAAGAGAGAGAGAGAGAGTCATATCATCAATCAGAAGCCAACTAACACTGACACCAAGGACAACATACGGGAAATTACTTGTGCTTAATAAATGAAATAAAGAAACGATAACAATTGGTAAAGCATCGCACGCGAAATGCGAAGGTTGTGGGTTCGGTTCCCACCGGCGGCAAGTTGTTTTTTCATCCATTTTAATTTCCATTAATTTATCGTTTCTTTATTTCATTTATTAAGCACAAGTAATTTCCCCTATGCTGTCCTTGGTGTCAGTGTTTGTTGGCTTCTGATGATATCCCCTTTCTTCTCGTATATATATATATATATATATATATATATATATATATATATATATATATATATATATATATATATATATATATATATATATATATATATATATATATATATATATATATATATATATATATATATATCTGAGAAGGCCGAAAAATACATTAGTATTCCCTGTTAATACATACGAAACACCGTATAAATTCAGCTTTTGTGGTTTCGTACAGTCACCGCGTGTTCCTTTTTTTTTTACAAGCACAATTATAGTTGTCGTCATAATTAATTTTACCATGCACGAAGAAACATCCTGTGCAGCTTTACTTTGCATGGACTATGGGCTGCAAGAAGCAAATGCACTGAAGGTTTTCATAGCGAAATTAGAGAAAAAAAAACTAAAAGAGGTGGCGGACATTTGGATGAAACTGCCTTTTTGAACGCCATTCAAATACGCGAGAGTCATTTTCCAATAGCGTAACGCTCGGTATTTTCTCTATGGCGCTTACCAAGACAGGCCAGAGAGCTCATGTACAGATAGATGCATGGAAGGCTGAATTATGTTTCGCATCAGTAAATTTGACGTCACATAAAAAGTAAAAGCAACGTTCAAATATTAACAAAACTAATGCTTTGGTCATGACGGCAGGTGATGTTATCCCAAAGAGCGACCGGCTTCGCTGTATGCTATAAATTGTGTTATAAGCATGGGAGAAAGACGACATTATTTTATATTTCTGGGCCGATCATGCTCATAATTCTAAATTTCTAAATTTGATCGTAATTTGCTTTTACCAGCGAGGCGTTACTCCAAGGCCTTACCAAGATGTGCGGTGGCAGATAAATTACATTTCTTCACTCCTTCGAAATTAAATCACGGATACACACAGATAAACCAGAAACAAGACAGCACCTTTCCGTGCACTCACAGAGCGCTCAGTTTTTGAGGACCAAGAAATAGCCAAAAGGTCTTGACTTCAAGATCAGTAGATCTCAGTTTCAAAAAAAAAAAAACATTCAGAAAAGTCGGGCGCAAATCATTTACCATGACTATGCAAGTATGCCAATAGCCTAAGCCCGTCATGTATGAACCGTGTACGAGTCACCGCGAAGTCAGCGCGAAGTCCTATATACGCGTGGCCATAGAGATCGCGTGGCCTTCGAATTTGCACCGGTAGTGCGCCGGTGCGTATGAGCCGTGTACTGTAGCAGGGATCCTCTCTCCTGCTTCCAGCGAAGTCCGGGCGTGGCCTCCGAGATGCGTGAAGCTCCAGTGGGTGCTGACACTGTCGATTAAAATACATCCCTCCACATGGGTATTCGTGAGGCGGTACGCTAAAGCGTCGAGCTGCTGGGGTTGAAGAACCCGTGTGACGCGGTTTCGATTCCGCCCAGCACCGGCGAAATTTTAAAGGTCCGAATTTTCGAGCGCACAACCTTCGGGATGGGTCCACATTTTTAGAAAGTATATTACCTCGGGAACGGCCCACAATTTTAGACTGCAGAAACTTCGAGATCAGCCTACGAAAACGCTAGATAGGTTAGATAGCGGGAAAGAAAACCGGTCTGACAAAGCCAAGAAAGCCTCGACGCATTAGAAGGCTTACCGGACGCCGTGCTTTAGGCACCTTTCTACCGTTGCTTCCGTTAAACAGTTACTCCTTCCCTACTTATGAGTTATCTTATACTTCACTACTGACTTCTTTTCCCTATCTCTTCCCTGTTTCCCATCCTTATTTATTTTCTTATGTATTTCCACTTATCTGTCGTGCTTACGAAAATACTTGGGACATGGGATGTTGATAGGTGGTCTCTGTCACCTCAGCATATACGATCGGCTTCTTCTAGTTAAGGTGCAAAACTCCAAGGCGTGCTTCTTAAAGGGCTAATGTCAGGTTTGTTGCTGTGACAGGTAGCTCGCAGTGCTCTATCGGGAAGAGGCCCACAGCCATAGTAAAGCCGACGAAATTTCGCGTATACCGAGATGCTCGCAAGTTGCGAGTTCATCAGCTCCACCACTTTTGCGAAAATAAGTGTCTATGCTGCCCCGCTCCCGCCGCCACCCATCTCCCACCGGCTTGCACCTTGTCTCTCCCTCCTCAAAAAAAAAAAAAAAGAAAAAGAAAAAGGAAGAAAGGACGAAAGAAAGCGGCAGCTACTGGGCTCTCTTCCCAGAAAAGCGTGGCGATTCACAGCGGCGGCGACACAGAGAGCGAGGCGGCCAACCTCGCGCATCATTCGCTGCCACGCGTGATGAACGATGACTTGTCTACTGAACTCATGGCCAATCTGGAGCAACAGGAAGACGAAACTCGACAGCGCACTTTTTCCACTCGCATCCCTTTCGCGATGGCTGCTCGCCGCGCTCGGAGACCGCCGCGCGCGGCCTAAAATAGCGGCACCCCGCGAGCGAGCCAGCCAGCGAGCGCTGAGCGTCATCCGGCGAGCGGCTGTGGTGCCGTGTTTTCCACTTGGAGCCGTACACCACTCTCGGGGCAAAAGTTTCCAGAAAATATTATAACAACGCTCGCTCCGGGAGAACGCAACTGAGAAAATGGACGCGACAAACAGGGACGGTCCGCCGTGGCTCCCAGTGGAGTGGAAGAAAACGACGATGTCTTTTGCGAAGCCGAGTTCAACGCTCAGGCCGACCGATCGACGCAGACGTCAGCGACACCGGTTGCACCTCTGAGTGGAAACCGCTAGCGCGCTTTCTGGGATCCTACAGGCACTTGCGCACCAGTTGCTGACAACGGCCCCGACTGGAGCTCGTTGCACTAGCGCATCGTTTGGTCACGCCGGCGGTGCGTGTGCCTTCGCACAGGACGCATCCCTTACGGTCGTGCTACTCGACCCCGTGCTGCCTGCTTCAAGCCGCACAGTGTATATCGCGTTATACAAATGAAACACGGGCGGCCGTATATGAAGTTCTACAGATCGAGGGTTTTTGCGCTCTTCCATTGTTGCTTTATTGTTGCACTTCGTGTCCTACCCGAAGGAAGAGCCTTCCTATCAGGGGACTTCTCTTGCTGTTTCCGCGCATCCGTGTACAATTTTCTTATGTCGGGTATATCTCAAAACGAAATATAGCCGACTGATTAACAAAAGAAACAAACTAAATTAAACTGCACGTCGCGCCTATTCAGGTGATGAATACTAATGTTGCGTATATATGTATTACTGAATATCAATCAATCAATCAATCAATCAATCAATCAATCAATCAATCAATCAATCAATCAGTCAGTCAGTCAGTCAGTCAGTCAGTCAGTCAGTCAGTCAGTCAGTCAGTCAGTCAGTCAGTCAGTCAGTCAGTCAGTCAGTCAGTCAGTCAAATAAATCTATTTTATTTTCACCATGAAAAGACGCTCGCATTCATGTAACAAAAAGAAGAAAAAACGCCGCGGTGGCTTAGTGAATGCGGCGTTCTGCTGGTGAAAGCGAAGTCGTGGGTTCGACTCCCAGCCCTGGCGGCCGCATTTTGATGGCGGATAAATGCAAAAACCACCTGTATTTAAGTTTAGGCGCATGTTTAAGAACCCCCGGTGGTCAAAATCAACCCGGAGCCCTCAATCACGGCGTCTCTCACAGCCGCAGTGTTGCTTCAGGACGTTATCTAGTACACTATCTAGTGCGCCATCTAATGCATTAGTGCAGTACTTGAAGTACACCGGCTTGAGAGACCGCTTATAGTGCTCCTGTGCATCCTCCAACTTGCACTCAGTGCTCACTCCGATTGCTTCCTCTTCTCCTCTATCTGTTCCCCCTTTCCCTTTACCCCCATTATAGGATAGCAAACCGGACGCTCGTCTGGTTGACATCCCTGCCTTTCTTATCCTTGCTTTCTCTCTCTCTCAACCTCACGAATTAGTCATTCGATACGGACGCTTCCCGATAGGCCGGCATTCGGTCACCCGTCGCTCATGAGAGCGATCAGCACAATATCGATGCGCTCGTCGCGCCGACGGCACTGACGTAAGAGACAGGCACTGAAGTTTGTCGAATACCCTGTAGAGCAGTTCTGAATGAACAGCGACCACGTCGACAAAACCCTGACGATACGACGAATACACCCACGTGATCTACGCGTGGTATCGAACATCATCTCAGATCTCTTGAGGCCTATGGACAGCGGGGCACCCAAGCGCGCGCAGCCACGGACCAAGCCACGCGCATAGTGTCGTATTGTCATTGTACAGCGGGTGTATTTGCAGCAGCAAGTGGCCTCGACTGCCGTCATGTTAGACCTACGCGATGCGATGGCCGCTGCTATTCAGACCACTCTGCTAGCGCAAACAGCTATACGATTTTGTCTTCAGCTTCCTCGTCAAGTTTTAAAGTGAACCGTAGTTACTGCGCACCATGAGAAAGCTGTGCGCCTATTGTCGACTCATATATTGCTATAGTTTCGCCTTCTGAAGGCTCATCAGGGCTGGTGAGCAGGGTACCTTCACGCACCAAAAACGAATGATCACCCGACGGTCGTTGCAATACATATTCAAGGTTTGTGTCCTTTCGTTAACACAGGCTATATGAACGTGCAGCGTCAGAAAGGGCAGCACTCCCGTCAGCAAGAATACATCAAACAATATGCATAGTAGAGTTCACATCGCACCACTTCTATGCCTCCTCAAAATTTACGTCAATATTGTTATGCCTAAGCGTTCAGCTCCGCCAAAGTGTACCCTTTACGAGCCGAGTAACCTACACGAAATGAAACCACGAAAGACGAACCTTCGTAGAGGCAGGTCTCCAGGAGCTGTGCGATGTATTTGCCCGTAGTACATCGTCCGGACAGACTGCACGATTTTTAGAGCGCAGCTCTTAGGCGCCCGTTGCTGCAGCGAGCATCGCCGTGGGCAGCGTAACCGAGCGAACGAGCACAGCGAAAGATGAAAGTGCGAACGCAGAGCGGGAGGTGAAAGACACGAGCCGCAAACGGCGGAGAGCAATGAGAACGGCTCCTTTGTGTGCGCGGGAAACTGGTGTCATGCGGACCCGTCCGACCGCTTGATGCGTACTCGTATCTGGCCTCAGCTGGACCGCTCGTTTCGTACTGTCGTCTGCTCGCGTCAGATCTCGCTCGCGCTTGTTTGGTTAGCTTTGTTTGCTCTCATTCGCACTTGTTTTGATTGTCATGGTTTGCGGTTGTTTTATGAGCCGTTTGTGTGCTCGACGCGAATTGTGTAGTACTTTCTGGAAGCCACGTGGCCAGCGATTACACTGGAACCTTCGAAAAGTCCTATATAAAAGCCGACGAGCTTGACCCGCAGATCAGATTTTCGACGATCACCGACTCTGCTACATGTCTCTCTCAAATTCTTTGCCTTAATATATCGCGAACTGAAAACACGTATAGAGCTGCGCTGAAATTTCGCATTAGTAAGTATCGTAATAGTCGGTGAATTTTTTTCGTCGTTGCGTACTTCTCCCCATCGACTACGTCAACATTGTACAGGAAGCTGAATGGTTTTTGCGGTTGGTAACGGCCAAGAACTCCCCACTGTCTACAGACCTGGCACGGAACCAAAAAAGAAGGAGGAGAGACGCAGGAGTCACGCGAGAAGGGGCAGAACAAGTCACGTGGTAAGAACGAGTTCGGCGGTGGCGGAGTCTGTTCAGCTCTGGCGACGAAGCTCTTGGACAAGAGTGAAGAGGAGGGCCTGGATAATTTAACGAATTCCATTCCAATTCCTTTGTTCTATCTTTCTTTAATTGCGTTTTGTCAGTAGTCTGTCAGCGTGGGCGGCCGGTCGTGAACGGTGGGTGATAAGGCAGGAGTACAATCTAGCGAACATTTTACCTGCCGAGGACAGGAGCAGGTCGCGTGGTAAAGAGCGTCAGAGGCCACAGAGCGCAGTTACGACGGGGTGGAGCGAAGACGTGGCCAGTGCCATACATCAGGTTATTAGGTAGCCATCGAATAAATCACAGGCGGCCACAGTGCTATCGCATTACCGCATTACAGTTGCTCAAGTGTAGCATAAGGGCCTGCGAGATTTCTTTGTTTTTTTTGGTCGGTTTCAATAACGTTATCATCGTGGCCCATGAGAATGCGCTCGGATGTTAGTGTTTTTTTTTCTGCGAACAGTTACTTGATAACATCAAAATTCATGAGCTACTCGCCATATTGGGTTATATGCGCGGTAGCCGAGCGCTGACAACACTTACTTTGAAATTGTTACTGACTCCACAGACTTCGTTTATGTATTGATATTGCCTTCTCCACGTTCTCTCTTCCATCCTGCGTAACAAAGTATCTGGCTGTTTTCGCTCTTGGTGTAGTAACTTGTCCCATAATTAACATTGAAGGTATATGTTGCATTCATTGCGGACATGACAAGGCAGGATTGGCTGAGACCGGACGATGAAAAGGAGTAGTGCGGATATTTTCCCAGTGTATGATTCGGAAGAAAACCTGTTCTTCATTGACGGCTTAATAAACGGTACGCGTTGCTCTGTTTCGATGCAGAAAAAATAACAACACGAAGATATAGTATACCGAACTCACCTATTTCTTCTCAGTTTCGTAGACGAAGCCATTGGCAATGAGCCTCTTGCGTCGATATATGCACATATTTCAATTTTACTTCGGTACTCCTCTTTTCTTAACAAACACATCTTATCTGCTTCCTTCAGTGCTAGAATAATCGCTATTCTATGTCACTCCTGTTCTTTTTTTTACACGAATCAAATGTTCAAAACAAGCATATTAGAGCAGAATGTCAAGGAAAAAAGAAATCTTCCCTCATTCTTCTTGAAGACGCGGAGTGGTAATATGCGATCACGCAACCCCCGCGAGGGCACTGTCGTTCCTACAGCTTTGTGCTTTATCGTACACTCTGGAAGGGACGAGTTCCCAGAATAATGAGCAGGCGCTGCTTGAGTATAAAGTCGAGAGGAGCGCATTCGGGCATTCATTCAGGCCTGACAGTCCTTATCGACCTTGGAATGTATACGTCTTTCTGCTCGATACCGACAGACTAAGGAGAGCTATAGCGAACATTTTTACTGAGAAAATATTTCAGATAGCTGGTGAGCTGTACTTCGTTTATATATGTAGGCACTTGTAGGTTGAGGACGCACGTACGAAAAAAGCGATGCTTTATTTCTTACGTTCCGGCCGGGGTCCGGCCTTTGTCGTGAAAAGCCGGATATGTTCTTGACCTTTCTAGAATGTCCGCATGAAAAGTTCCGAAGAAAACTTAGGCTATTAGGCACTGTCTTTATTCCTCGTAAGGAACAAGAAAAGAAAAAGTATCACATGCTTCCAGGCAGAACAAAAGTTTAGAAGAAGTATCAAAATTTTGAGGCTCATCCGTAGACAGCATCATTTATCAGTGAACAGCCCTTCACAACAGAGGAATTTCTTACAGGACCAAACAGTGTTTACAACAAAGAACAGTGCTTACGCGGGCTATATTCGCTTTGACCTTTGCAGTGGCACTTCAATAAATGAGCTTTGTTCACTGACGGAGATCGCGTTGTAGCTTAACCCTACAGCAACCATTTCAATTTCCATTTTGATTTTCTTTAGTTGTTAGGAGAAGTTCCCTGGCTGCGGAAGAAATTGGTATGCAGTCTTACTAATGTTAATGAGAATGTAACCAAGCCAGAAGAAAAGGCTACGTGTATAACAAGATATCGGCGTATTTTCGCCCGAAAGGCGAAGCATTGGTAGCGATAGCAATGTATTAGATAACTGCACGAAGTAAGGTACGTTGTTTTAACGGCCGTATAACTTGTAATAAACATTAGCTTACTAATTAAATTCACAAGCACGGCGTCACGCGCACACAGGCAAGCATGAAGAGACAACACTCGGTGACCGCGATCTCTAGCTGTCAAAACGCTGTCGTGATGAAGAGGGCCGGCAGCGGGGAGCGAACGCTTCGTGCTGGCGCTCGCTTTACCGCGTCTTCTAAACTTGAGATGACGTGGCCTCCAACGCTATGTGCGTGGACGGCCATGCGCAGCCATGGAGTGCTAGAGGAGAACACTAGCACTCTCGTCCCCTAGTGCGCGCTTGACCACGTGACCTTCGCTATTGGGTGCGCAGGAAGACGGCACGTATCAAGCCCCCAAATGTCTCGCCTCAGCCTCGCATGCTTATACCCTCGCAGCCGCAGCATACGGAGCGCCAAGCGCGATCTCATCGCACTTGTGCTTTATACAGAGCCCCAAGGTGCCGGGAAAAATTCGCCTGGAGTGTGAGTACAATTGTTATCGAATAAAAATTGCAAAGGCAAAGTAGCACTCTTGACAAATGGGCATGAACGAGGTCGATGCATGTCAGTAGCAACTGTACGTTTGCAAGTGATAGACCTAAATATTTGTAAAAGTGCTTAAAATATCTTTGGCCGCGTTTGAGAGTTTTCATAAGTAACTGAACGCTTAAAATGAGAGCGGCGGTACGCTGCGCGATAGACACTGCCTTTATTCTGATGGAGAGGCTACCAATTAAACGTCATGGTGTATATATGCCCGACGGCCGCGATATCATTGGCTCATTTGTAACTTGTCAGACGTTGTCCGGCATTTGGGCATTCTGCATTTTTTTTTTGCTTTCCTTCTTTTTGCGAGAGGAAGCTAGAATGAATTGTGCGTCAAAAGCCACTCCACCAAAGGCTTGTATACATCGCGCACGATCTACGCTGCGCAAGAACACTGCGTGCTGTAACCTCGGAAAGACACACCAAACCTACTACAAGAAATTTGCATAAAACACTCCCATTCTCCGCACCTGCGTGCGCACGCTACAAACCCAGAATACAGTATGAATTCCGGCATTTTGGCAGTTATAGCTCGGTGGTTAGCGCTTCCCTTAATGAAACACACATTGCCGCAGTCACATGAGTTCGATCTTTGGTGGGCAGCAAAGTTTCGGTTTTAGAGTCAAAATTGTCAGCGTGCTGCCAAACGCTACGTTTTGCTTCACCTTATCGTCAGTAACGAGTTCTTCTGCACAGATGCAGCGAGGTTGTGAAGCGCACAGACACAACGTGTACACGCTTTTCGAACTACCATATATCCCCGTTCCCGAGGATATTCCACCGTTCCGTATTCTCCCTTTCCTCCCATTAGCTTTCACACCTTCTTCCTGACGCTAAATCCTTCCTGGCGGGGTCGAGGCACCTGTAGCGACGGATGCGCCCCGTAATCTCGGTGGCTCACCAAACCCGCTCGAAGACCCCCGCGGCGAAACGCTGGCCGGCGGCACGATGGTCGCCTTCAACGTGGTGGCAGGTAACCCCTCTGCACCCCCCTTCCGCCCCCCCCCCCCCAGCAGCTGTGCAAAGAAGAGACAAACCTCACTCTGCCGTGTACCGGCTATCGATTGCCGGCCGCTAAATTTAGGCCTCGGGGTTGCGGCAGCTCGGGGTACATCTTCCCGCGTGCAGACCGGAGGGTGCATTACCGCCGCCGCGCAGAGGAGACCACTTGCTGCTGTCGTCGCGCCCAGGTGCTGCCCGCGGCTGTCGGTGGCGCGAGCGAAGTCGGACCACACTCGGCGGCTTGCGCGCTAACGACGGCGCGCCTGTCGGACGCAGGGCGGCGAGGCTTCCGCTGCCAGCGAGGCTCTTTCACTACCGGCCGGGTGAGACAAAATTAGCCGGCTCATCCACACGGCAGGCACCAACGAGTCTCCCGGGTCGGGCTTTAGAAAACTCGCTATCGATTTCGCAGCTTCTAATCGGCGCTCACAAGCTTTGCAAGAAAGGTTTGCCGTGAACCCCACTCGCCCGACGAGCTTCCCTCCGATGAAAGTATACACTTTGAAACTGTCAAAGATATAGTGACTGAATAACGCGCAGTATATAGAGGACATGCACTGAAGCTTTCTGTGCTGACAGCGACAGTTTGAACGCATGCAGCCAACAGCGAGCGAAGAAAGCAGTCTTTAGTGGCACTGGCTACTGTTTCCCGATGAAACTTGCGGTTGCTTCTCTCTATATATAGTCAAGAATTCGCACACACAAGCAGCGCCGCCGATACTCCATGTGGTCTTGTTGGCGCATCGAGCTATGGCGTCATGAGAGTTGGCACTCTTACACTCAGGACGGCAACATATTACAGATGAGGTGCTTGTCGTGTTCATGCGTGCGCCACGTCATGCTTTGCAATTGAAATGCCAGCCCACATGTGTGACACTGCACCTCTGAGTGCGAAGGTCGATCGATCATGTTACCAAAAGCGCGAATGCTTTGCAAGGTGAAAATCTGCCAACTAAGGCGAACAACATGTCCTGCTCCTACACGACTGCGCATACCACGCATGATGGGACGTAAACGTGCTCGAGCACGGGAGCACGAAAGCGCCAAAACACACACTAGGTGATTACCGTTTCGAGTGCCGTCTCATTTTCATTGAATATCACGATGATCTAAACCGGCCGGGAGTAAATCAATAGTTTATACTAGCGCAGCGAAAATGTCACAATGATCTATAGCCGAGAGATGGTTCACGTGTAACACCGAGTCTATTTTTGTGTCTCCGCATGTCAATATGCGAACACTGACGGGCCGGCTTCGAGACTGGGGCCGAATACACAAAGCTTTTCATTCGGAAGAACTGTTGGGCATGGAACAGCCGCCTTCACTAAGATGTCTTGTATCACAATTGGCTTTCGCGCCGTGTAAATACTACCACTGCAGCAAAAGGCTAGAGTAGCTGAAGCGCTACGACTAGCTATTATTACCTGACACTTTTGGACGGAAGCTTGATTTCGAGATGAGCACAGTCTCCTAGGCACAACTTCTAATTTAAGACAGCCGACTTGTGCCGTGATGCTCCACTTCTGGAGCGCGCACGGCCGTAAATAACCGTGTGCGAAGTAGCAGGGCACAACTGAGCACTAAGATACAGCCGCACGAAAGTCTGTAAAGAACGAAATAAAAGGAAGACAAATTACAAAAAAAAGTATTGCTTCAACATTTCGCGTAATGTGTGGATACTTGTAGACCATGAAGGAAGCCCCACATAACATCTGTGCTCATATATAGCCCGGACCTGTCAATGAGAATAAAAGTGTAGCTAGCACGCGTAATAATTATCGGTTGTTTAAAGACGCAAGAAATATGTCTGCTAAGGCACAATCAATTTGAATTAAGGATGAATTCAAACATACTTAGGTATGGTTATTTCTCTTTGATCTGTCTAAAAGACAATTTGATGCCCTCATACACATTTATTTATTTATTTATTTATGCTAAATCGTCAAATGGTCCATTGAGCGAGAAAGCCGGCGGCGTCTGTAGCAACGAAACGGCACCTATCTTCTCATTGGTAGCGACGCCTCGTCGCGAGTGCGCCTCTCGACGCTGGCTCGCGCTTGCTGGCTCGAGCTTCGACGGAGTTGAGTGGGCGAAAGGGTACACCTGCTGCCTCGCTAGTTCGCCAGGCGTTGCTTGAGGGGAGAGGGCATCCCCGCGACGCCACGTTACCCTGGCTCTCGCAAGCCTGGCTTATCCGCGCATTCGTTATCCGCGCAAACTCTCGCCTGCGTTCTAACTGCGCCTCGGTAAGGCCAAATCAAAACGCGCCAAGCGCCTCAACGCGCTCGCTTGCCCGCGAGGAGTTCATTACTCGAAGGACCGCTTAGCGGCGTTCAATCGGACTTTAACGCTTTCGCATTCACGACTCATAAAAAGTGCTTAGGCGTCCTCAAATTTTTCATTTATTTTTTTGCATGTTCTCAAGGCCCAGGGGCTTTGCACAGAGGAGCAGTGAGCACATGTGGGCACTAGTGGCGTCACAGATGCCAGCGATAGAGGGGGGACGGTGGTTTCAGTCGTCAGCGGTCCTTGGCATGAATGAGTGCAAAAGTTGGAATTGCACGGTGACGCCAGGACCGTCATTTGTTGATCAATGCGAGGTGAAATGTAGGATAGCCGAAGGAGCAACTCATCCTTGAGGACAGGATTAGTGAAGTAAATCTTATGAAAGAGGCTTAAGCACATAAATTTACGGCGTAAGGCAAGGTCTGCCAATCCAGAGAGAGAGAAAGAGAGAGAGAGAGACAGGGAGATTAACCAGACAGACGTCCGTTTTGTTACCCTGCACGGGGAACGTAGATTAAGGGCACGTTTCATTGATCACGCGCTTGCATATACGCGCATAAATTCATAAGATGAAACGGGCGGTCCTTTTCTGAAGTTATTCGAAAGTTTGTCAGATTTGCTTGACCAGGGCTTCAATTGGCTGTGTCACGGCACCAGAGTTTAAACAAAAAGTAACTACGACCAAGCACCAACCACGTGTTATCTGATGGAGAGGCGCACGCACGAACACACACAGCGCTCTCTACACTTTTTTCACGACTCCGCTACCGACCCAGCTTCAGCACATCAATATCGGAGTGTCCTACCGGCCCTCGCTGGGCTAATGTTTAAGATACCGGCTCTCAGCGTGGATATACATGGGGGCGGGGGGGGGGGGGGGGGGCTGCAAGAGTGCTGGCTCCTTGTTTATACGCAATCGTTCACACGACAAAGGATGATGTAAACAAACAGACAACGAATTGCAAATAAATTTTATGGCCCAAAAACTTTATGAATCCAGCTATCAGAGACACGGTTTGCAGCATATTCTTCTATGGTCGCCGAAAAAAAAAAGAAGAAGAAAAACATTTCACCTCGAACTTTGAAAAGCCACGCGCGCTGTCTCTTTTCTTTTCGAACCCTTATATTATATATTCTTTATTTTTTTCACCCAGCTAGTTTTGCCCGCGGTTCACTACAATTTCAGCTCGATCTGCACCAGTAAGGACAGGAAGTAGAGCCCCTGTCCTGGAACAACAGAAAAAGCCCGCCGCTGCCTGAGGCAACAAACATGACCACAATCATCCTTTCGGAAGTAGCGAGAGCACGTAGAACATTACAAGCTGTAGCAAATCAGTGAAAGATAAAAGCACCCCTGAGATAAGACTAAAGAAAATCAACAACTCGCCAGATGAGTTGCTCGGCCACTGGACCTTAGACCGAGCGAGAGAAGAAGCAAAAAATAAGAGAGTAGAGGGAAAGGGCCCGTTCCATCTGCGTTGGGCCGCCCACGAACGCTGCTGCCAAGATGGGCTGTCGACGGCAAACAATGTTATCTCGGAAGTGGGCGCCCCGGCGCAGAGCAAAGCACGGAGGCCGCTTATTGCGTCGCTGCGTGGCCGTCGGGAGCTAATCAATACAAGAAATCGCAAGCGCTACAGCAGTGAGGAGCCGTCCCCTCTCTAGGCTCCGGTGGCTGTAGTCTCGTCAGGTAGCCTCACCTTGAATTTTCCTTTTTGCACCAATAACAAGCTATGCACATTTAGACGAATAGCTCCTGTGATCCTTAGCGGCTGTACTGGTGCTGAAGAGTGGACTAGGGCGCTCACAAACACTCCAGGCTCAGTGCACACCATCCTTCAAAGGCATCATCTCGGGACGCAGGTAAACGAAGAAGAAGAAGTAAAAGAAGACGTGTATCGTCACGAGTAACCGATGCTACCTCGCGAAAGATGAGAAAGTCGAAAATGCACATGCCTGGTATTCTTACACGTGTCAAGATGAAGCTCACAGACGCGCAAGTCTTTCCGCGGCACTCATAAACCGTAACTAATCAAACGTAGAGCCATCGGGGATATGGTCAGTTTATCTTTCGTTGTACCAGACGTTTCGCCTCGCAATGCCTTCTTATCCCCACTCGTATCTGCCAGCGCTTGCACTAACACTTCGGAAGCGTGACGAGTGCTTTCTGGATAATAAGAAAGACCCGCAAGCGATGGCTGCACACCGCCTCCATTTCCCTCTTGCTTGTATGGCGCATCTTCGGGATTGCCGGCAGACAGCGGAGAGCGCAATGTGTACATGAGCTTTGTGAGCTAACGCAATTGATCGCCACCAGCGGTATGGTTGAGATGCGGCGTCTATGTCCTAGAAGAGTATAGGATTGGGCTTGTTGGTGAAACATGCTTTAAAGTTTGAATAACAGCGTAAATTGTTGGAAGTTAGCGCTCTGTTCCCTCTTCTGTCACCTTTGCTGTCATTGGGCTGTTATTCAAACTTTAAAGTATGTCCTAGAACACATGCGACATTTAACAGATGTACCGACGCGGTTTCTTTTAATAAGTAGTCACCAACAAGCTCGGTTGAGTAGTGGCATTTGGGCACGGAATTACATGACATTAAAATATAGAAAGAAAAGAAAGTGATATCGCAATGACAAGGACTTCATTGTGTGGGCTTATCGGAGGTTGGAAAGCTCGTGATATATATATATATATATATATATATATATATATATATATATATATATATATATATATATATATATGTGTGTGTGTGTGTGTGTGTGTGTGTGTGTGTGTGTGTGTGTGTGTGTGTGTGTGTGTGTGTGTGTGAAGGCACTGTTTAAGCTTGGGGCGATCGAATGACCTTGAGGGCTCCTGAAATGCTCGCCAGCCAAGTGCTTATGGGTTCACCTAGTTGAATGTTTCAATCAATCAATCAATCAATCAATCAATCAATCAATCAATCAATCAATCAATCAATCAATTACCGTGCTCACGAACAGCTTTAACGTATGAGTACTGGCCTGCGCATACATTAAAAAATAAGAACACAAAAGTCTGCAGGGGAATATAAGTTAAAAAACAACGAATAAAAATAAAATTTACGAAAGGAATAGTATACATACAAGAAAGCGCAAAGTAAACACAAAAGAACATGGAGGAGAAAGGTATTTAAGCTATGTGTGAAATTATCACAACAACGCAAAGCTCGGAAAAGAACAATGACAGCGTGTTATGAAAAATATTGAGATCATGAAAATATGCGCTATAAAGCCTGAGGAGTCTGTGCGGTTGATCATTGGTGATGACAGGGAAGAATATGGAAAGATCTACCTTCTCTGGTGATCTTGCGCAGAATACGAAACATGATACACCTGAGGAGGTCGGGGCCGGTGAGGATAGCGTGAACGAGTTCGAATGGAGACAGAAAATCAGGCGATCACGTCTGCAGCGAAGTAAGGGCAATGCCGATAATCCAAACAGTGCTAGAATGAGGTCCGGTGTCCGTGATAACAAAGCGGTGATCAAATATGCTTACAAATTTTCTCTGGGCTCGATCGACAACCCGTCACTGTTGAGTCTAGAAATGCCATTCCAGACGACCGACGCGTATTCGATTTGAGCAAGACAGATTGTTGTGTACAAATTGCGGAAACGTGTAGGACAATCGAATTCCCCTAGGTAGCCTGAATAATAATAATAATAATAATAATAATAATAATAATAATAATAATAATAATAATAATAATAATAATAATAATAATAATAATAATAATAATAATAATAATAATAATAATAATAATAATAATGCCACTGCAATTGTGAATCTTGAAGCCTAATTGTTCTGCAGTACACATTTCTGAAGTTAATAAGCGTAAAACCGCTAAAATATCTGTGATACAAATGTCCAATTACAAATGGCCGCCTATTATACACCCGTAATAGATTTAAACACTGTAAACATACGTGTCTTATTGCCAGTGCTCTTGTGAATCATGCTTTCCCGATCATGGAGAGATGGGGGCGCACGACTGTGGCCTTTACCTAAAACGGTTGCTGCCGCAGCTGCACGCATCTCACAAGACTGAATGGAGAGCTTCGCACGTGAGCTGCTGCTGCCCTCATTTTAGACCGTGGGCAAGGACAATTGTCCTTGCCCAAAAACAACCGGGTCTCTGTTTGCTTTTTTTTTTCTCGGCTGCTTGGTACGTTCGGTGCTCTTCCTTCTCTACTGGTCGCCGTCACCTTTGCCGCTACAACTCCTGCAGTACGGGATCATTTGTTTCGTGAGACGTCTTCTTTGATGTCGGTATAGTACTTTTGCTTTCTTCCGCAGTGCGTCACCCAGTGATTTGCAGTAAGCAATATGCTCGTTCAAGCAAGTAATAGTGATCACGCATGCGCTCGTAGCCAGGACGGTGCAGCGTTGCAATTTGAATCTTGCGTCCTTACGTTCAGTTGCCGGCTGAACCACTGGGTGTAGAATTCCCAAAGCCTCTCTTACGTAAGTGCTGTCTACGATGCCTGTCGCGATCGTGACAGCCGCCTTACTGCCGGCCAATGAGTAAATGCGATTACGTAAAAGAACTGGTGCGAAAACGGGCCCAGATGAACGCTAATGAGCGTATTTGTCGAGACTCTGCCAGACACTATAGCTGTGACACCGGCAACACTTATGCAAGACTATTCGATTTAACTGGCGCTATTTACGAGAATCTGTGAGACCTTGGCTGAAACACCACTAATGCCGCCTATAAGCATGTCATGCCTAATAATAGACGCTTCTACCTCTAACTATTCCTCAAAATGATAACGTGAAATGAGGGCTCCTTGAATTCACCCATGAGCATCCGGATTCATGCTCACATACCTGATCTTTACGTAATTGCCTTCTGCGATTGACCATAGCCGCGGCGATTGTGCCACTGTCACTCCGACTGTATTTCATTTCGACAGTCCACTCATTGTTCTCGGGAAAACATGCGGTCGGCAACAGAATGTATCCAAAACTGCAGGCATACAGGCCTCATAAGCACTGCCTTCGTTACTTTCAGAGCGAAGCTTTATTTGCATCGCTGCCACACGTTGGTGTCCGTGTCGTCTTTTAACCTCTGTTGGTGTCATCATATGGGGTTTGTATCGGCTTATTTAGTGCCTCATTTGGGCCACACATCCTCCACCCGTTCCGCACCCAGGAACAAGAAAAAAATTTAACAAATAAACGACCCGAAGTCATTGGCACGTCGTAATGTGTAAATAAAGATACTTGCAGCGCGTTGTACATACTATTTGTTGTGTTTCAGTGCACCGTTCTACAAAACGAAGAAATTTTCGCTTGCATGGAGAGACATCAGGAATGTATTCTGCCTAATTTTATTTTGTTATTACTTGTTCGCGCACAGTAAAGTGCTAACAAAAGAATGGACGCATATATTAACGAATGAGACAGAAGCCGAATTCACAAAGGTTTTCGGTCGGAAATGATGTTTGCCAGTGGCTGGCCACCTTCGCTAATAATATGTCCAACATCGTGGTTTGCTTGTACCTACTATTACGAAGAGGGTTACCGTATAAGAGCTTTCTTTTTATTCACAGGCCCAGGTTCTCGTATAAAGATGCTGCATTTCAACGGTGCCGACTATAAACGTGTGCGAGGCTCTGCGTTGTGTGCGTCCAAAGAGTTTCAACCAACCACGCGGCGCTTCAACGCCAGCGATGAGACCCTATAGTATTTACAGGTGCCCGCGACCGCTGTCATTCGCAGCGACAGGGCATTAACGGCCGCGATGGAGGAGAACCGAGCAAAAGGCAGCTTGGCGCAGGAGCCTTTCTTTTGCCCCCGGCGACAGCGCGTAGGGGTGCGTCATTAGCGCCTGCGATAATTGGACGACCATTCGGGACCCTAAGAGCGCGCCCCGACAACTGCAACCTAGGGCTTTGTTTCCGTTGAGCAACTTTGCTCGAGGTTCACGAAGGTGACGCACAAAAGGGGTGGCCTGCACAGAGAGAGGGAGAGCTTCGGCGCACCAGGAAAGAGACAAAAGGCACGCACCTTTCCCCGACCAATGTGCCGTGCCGAACGTGTGTCGCAGACGCCTCCGCATCTCCGAATCCTTCTTACAACGAGCGTAAACTTTTGCCCGAGGGGCGCTTAACGATCGTCGACCAGAGCGTGTCAGTGCACTTGCGCGTGAAATGTTCGCAGTGGTAGGTACCGATTGAAGCAGGATGCCGAGACTGCTTCTATAGCTATTGCTAATGAAATTACGCACAGTATGAACCGATAGGACGAGTTATTCTGTGTGTTTGCAGAACCTATGGAGAAGGTAAAACGATTCACAAAGCTTTGCGCTCGTGAGGAGTCTTCCACAGATCGACCGCCTTCGCTTACCTTACGTTTATCTATCAGGACTGGCCGCCACAATTTCTTGTACGAACCGCTCTAATGTATATGCGCACTGCTTTGTGAAAGTGAGGCGATGTCACCACTGCGAGCGATTTATTAGTAGGTCTACTGATTTTTTTTTTACGTGCACTCATTCAGTGATAAGCTGGGGAATCTAATGATTTCTGGCGTCTTCCATAAAAACGACATAGCAAAATCTATTGCTTTTTCAAGATTTTTACCTTTGTTGCAATCTTTTTTTACGAAATCTATAATACTCTTTTTCAATCGATGATTGCTAAAGCGCTATCAGCATTTACTGCGCTCGAGCAATGAGCAATTTGTGCTTTTCCTTTCTAGCTCCGTTTATCTTTACGCATAGTCTGAAACACGCTGAGCCCTTCAGACTTCAGCACCAGATGTGATCCGAGACCCTTCCAAAACTGGTTTGAAGATTGGAACAAGGCCATTTCTTTTAACAGTTGTGGTGTTCGAGAATGTCTGTGCGCTCTGTTGCTTGTCTAACCACCCACCGCCTTATGAAGTTTGGAAGACATTGTCCTGTGTTACTGCTTCGCAGCTGGAACATTGTAATACTAAGAATAAGTCTTCGAACTCTGCTAGCAAAAACTTCGTTTAAGATACCTCTTTCGGCAGCATACAAGAATCTACTAATTTCTGCTGATTTTCCAGGCGGAAACTTGCGACTATTTTTTTATGACCTGTAGCAACACTAGTCCAAGGGCCGAATTCACAAAGCAGGCATCGCCCAATCTGAATAGTGAAGCGAAGGTAACCGGCGAATGCTCGATTGTTATTACGGTGAAAACATTTTGTGGATTCAGTCTCAGATCATGGGGGGTAGGGGAAGGGGGAGCACTTCCATCTTTCCCCGCGAGAACTTTTGTGACCAGCGGCCGGATCCACGAAACTTCGAAATCCGCCGATTCAGTAAACAACACGCGCAGACCAGTCGCGCCCGACGACGAGAAAATAACCCAAGGCAACAATTAATGCGCGATCCATCAGTGCCGAAACTGGCCTGGGATCTGCAGAGAATAATAATGTAACGATTTTATTAGTGCTGCATAAAAATCGTGAGTGGTACAGCGAAATTAAGGGCAATGAAACTAGACGCTTGCTTTCAAATGCTTTTAATTTTCTTATTATTTTTACTTTTCAAGGGCAACAACATAAAAAAGATTATAATGTACTGCCCAAGAACAACAGTAGACATTCAAAAAAAAAATTTCACAGAAGAATGCTTAACGAACCATTCATGTAATTAGATACGTGTTTGTCAAAAGAAAAAGAAAAAGAACTCTTCCTTTCTAAGTAAAATTGATGCATCGCTAACACACCACTGCGACTTTTTTTCTTTTGGCGTGGAATGCCACAACATAAAAAGTAGAGTGTGTGTTAGCCAGGCACCACTTTCATTGGGTGATGAGTTCGGTTGTTTGACAAAACACGAGCCGAATCGCCTCATAGGTTTTTTTAGTCATTCGTAAATTTCCCTGTGACCTTTCTTTTTTTGTTCTCAGGCTATCTATTATGATTATTTATGTACTGTCATTGTTCCAATCAAAAAAATTTGGCAGGCTAAACTGCAGTTGACGTCTACGTATTGCGAAGCATTCACGATTTGCAGAGAACGGCTGTACGAATAATGTAACTCTTGTATAGCGAACGGTTATGTACAGATAATAAGCTGCAGTCTTTTTATATTAACGGTAAGTAACGCAGAATATTTGTAATGGCAAGATATACGATCGAAAGCTATCTAAAATCCAGTGGCACACGTCCAGTGGTACATACCCAGTGCACATACCTAGCGGTCCCTATGACACGTAATCTTAGATATCAATATCACCGGGATCGGCGCGCGAAACTGGTGAGATAGCTCACCCGCCAAAGAGATAAAAAAAACTGCACTAAATTCTGGGGTTATACGTGCCAAAACCACGGTATGATTAAGAGGCACGCCGTAGTGGAGGCGCCCCTGGATTAATTTTTTTACCGCCTGAGGTTCATTAATGCGCATCCAACGCACGTTACAACGGGCGTTTTTTGCATTTCTCCCCCAACGAAATGCGGCAGCCGGGACCGGGATTCGACCTCCCGCCCTCGGGTTTCGCCGCGCAACGCCAAAGCCACGACGCCACCACGGCGGGTCCGAAAAAAAAAAGAAAAAGAAATGGCTGGACTCCGTGAAGAATTCGTCACATTAAAAGTAGTTCAAAGTAAGCGCTTCGTCTTGTCGTCATTTTTTCCCGTGTTCTGCACGCACACATTTTTTTTTTCGTGACGTCTTATCAGCTTCCCCAATTGACCATGTTTCTGATATATGTTCGTGATTGGGGATGGGCCAGAGCAGATCGCCCCACCTACGTTATCGCGAGAGTCAGTCGATCAGGTAACCGTAGATAATGAGCATGTCTTAGAATCAGGCCAAAAGAATTCTTACATTTTTTTTACTAACCCTGGTTTAACTGTCACCAAATGCTCTTTGTGAATGAGCCGTTTCGTGAATCGGGCCTTAGTTCCAAAGTTCGGGCCACAAAGCCAAAGCAGCGGCGCTCTCTGGATATTGCAGCTTTGCGGCCGCTTGCCTCTCTGCTTTAGCGCTGACGTTAAAAAGCCCAAATAGAATAAGCGTCTTCTAAGTAGGACGCTCTCTTCCCATAAATATTTGGTGGGACGCATTCTCCTGCTCGCGCGCGGAGCATGAACACCTCGTAACACATCTCACGGCTGGTGAAGCGTCAATAAAGGAACAGCCTAATTTCGCCAGGACTTCCTGCGTCTCCCGCTCGTCGTACGCACTCAGTACTCCTTGTTGGCGCCGATTGTCGCCCGCGGGCTTATTGCAAGACTCACTGCGAGCCCATTTGCTCTACGTGGTCACCGAGTGGCGACGACGGCTCCAATGTTCCGCCCGTTGACGACAGCGCTGATTGCCGAGGTTGGGAAATTACGCAGTTTTTCATTAGACCCGTCAATGCACAGCGGCGAATGGGCGTAGCGAGCTCGGTGAATTCGAGCTAAATGAAAGCCTTGATAGACAGCGAATTACTAAGGACTGCGTTTCCGCATATAGGCACCACCCATAACGGCAATCTTGCGTAATACAGCGGATATACTTGTTTCTTCGGTTCTTTTCTGTTTTTGTAACTTCTTTTTTGTTTTAGTGACTTTCTTGCATCGTCTCTATTTTCATGGTTTCCGTTTTCTACCTACCTATGCCATGTTCTTTTCCTAATTTCTTTCCTATCCTTGTTGATATTTTGTACCCATGCTCGTCTAGCAAGAGCCCCTATTACGGCCCCCCTGGAGTATTCTCTATAAATAAATAAAAGAAAAAAAAACGAAAAAAGAAACTCCTCTGATAAGGAGGATTTAGTTGAAGCAATGTCGGCACTTTTGATATAAGTGTGGTATGCTTCAAAAATATTTTCATGAAATAATCGATGCCAATAATATTAAATTTATTTTCCTGTTAACTAACTGTGGTTTAATTCAATTATCTGCTAAAAACTAAGAAAATATCGTAGAGTATGGTCAGAACAAGTCAGCGACACTTACTAATGCGCCCACGTCTCATCTGGGATTGTCCAGACACTAAATGATGTTCCTGACACTGTTGCGATTCGCCTGCGACACGTGGTTTTGCCGGCGCGACTGCGGCGGGGCGGCAGACATTTTTGGCCCGATCGTCGTCGCCGCAACGCTCATCGCCAGGTGTTTCCAAGCGCGACTGCGGCGATGCGACCGCCTAGGGATCATCCTCGCATTCCAGTCATTGTGCCCGAAACAGGCGATGCCAAAGCAGGGATCTCATTCCAGTCATTGTGCCCGAAACAGGCGATGCCAAAGCAGGGATCTCATTCCAGTCATTGTGCCCGAAACAGGCGATGCCAAAGCAGGGACCATCCTCTCATTACAGTCATTGTGTCCGACCGGCAGCGCCACGACAGGGTGCTACGAGATCGTGCTCGACATGGTGCTACGGCATCGCTACGACAGTGTGCGTCACCATTAGCCCATTGTACATTCACGTGCTCGTCTTTTGAGGGGTTCCTTCTTGCCCTCAACTGCGAGAGTATAAAAACAGCTGCCCCCGGACGCAAAAAGGAGGGCTCCGATTTCTTCTGTTGAGTGAAGTGCTCTCCCGTCTCTCTACTTCGGTCAACCTGACCGCCAACTCTTTGCGATGTTAAAATAAACAAGTTGTTTTGTTGTTACCAGTCGACTCTTGCTTTGCCGGGACCTTCGGATGCTTCCAGTTGTACCCCAGGCCGCCAGGCCAACGCTACCCTTGGGGCTTGCGACCCAGGTACAACCACGGGCGTCAGCGCCGAGTTCCCAACAGATCGTACCAGCAGTCCGATCCAAACAACACCTATGTTCCTACCACCAAGGCCGAGTCAACAAACGTGTACCTGCTCAAACCGTATTTCGCGCAAATCTGAATTGCATGAGCAGCTGCATTCTTGCGTGAGCGGTTTCACTTTTTTCTTTTCTTCTTCTTTTTTTTTTTTGCATTGCCTAACTGAGGCTCTCTGTGGTGACACCGCGAGCGATGTCAGTGGCAGCAGTTATCGCTGTTTTTTTTTTTTTCGTACGCGCGGATTATCGCTCTCAAGTGCTCTACTGCACTCGCACTCAACCGGTTCGCCATGGAGCAACTCGCGCTTTAATGAAACCATCAGGCTGTAACAACCTAGGTGCGCTGGAAACCTACGGCTATATTGAGGAACCACGTGAGTGGCTAGTGACGTTATGCGTGGTTACCTAAAATAGTTACCATTCTAGCGAACGGCCTTGTTGCTATTGCGATACTCAATGAAGTTGTTGACTGCCACTTCAAACGCTATAATACAGCGAAGGTGGCTGCGTTACGACTCGTCTACGGCCTTTGCCACACTAGAAAGGGCTAACGGCGTGTTCTAGCTATGCTTGTATTAATTACACTCAATATTTGTGGGCATTTTCGCTAAACTAACCTTTCATCTCCCTCAGGTGCGTCTTTTTCCTAGAAACTCCAACTTTATATCGGTGTTCTATAATTAGGAATTTCCCTGTTTGACGCATTATCTATAATCAAATTAATACCGCATGAGTTGCCTGCAATCAAGCAGAAGCGCTACCATCTGTAACGGGCAAGGCGTTACGTCATTTTCACTTTAGTTTGTGCATCTACGATTTACAGGGCCCATTGGCCATGGCGATTGTACAGGAACTTGTTTTTTTTCTTACTTAGCATGTTCAGCAATTCAAAGCTGACAGGCGACTCAGTTCCATTGCTTCGGTGTAATGCTATGAGCTCGCTATATATAATGTTCTTTTGACGTCACTTCTAACTCAGGCTGTCGTTGAACAGTTGGTTCCTTTTTTTTTTTCCCCTCATCTCACCCTTGGTGTTGTGTATAACGAAACAGCATAACAAATATGGCAGCAGTACGGCATTCCGTTGCCCCTACGCAGCGTTTTATCGCTCACAGAGCCGATAAACTGCGTGTAGGAAGAGCACGACGCTAGCTTTATAGATGGAACGTACATGGTCGGCATATGCGGAGCTCTGCTCGTCACTGTTCCTCCGAACGAGTAAATTCGTTGCGCGTCATTTTTTTTTAAGTGCCGTAATCATTCCTGATTTCTGCTCTTTATATGTGATCCTGCCTCCTTTTATCGCGTTCATTTTATGTCGAAAATATGATGGTCATAAAATGGTACACGCGTATTTTTTGCAGATCCCGCGCGAAAGCAAAACGAAGCGCGATGACTTTTGCTGATGTTAAGCAAATTTTTTCAGGGCAGAAGCGCCAAATTACAGAACAAGAACCTCGTCGTGGCCCGAATTACTCTTATAATATCTGCTCGCTACTTTGGCACAACCCAATCACATAAAAAGCATGGGCATGCTTATTTTGCTCCATTCCTGTATTTTATCGTATTGCTCCATTGTATATAAGTTCTTTTTTGTTTGCTTTTTCGCAATCTTGTCATAATATATCTTACGCACTCCACACTGGGCACTACCTGCATCGGATTTTTTATTTGGACACAATTAAAAATGCGGGCAACAGCGTACTGCCGCCAACTTCCACACAACAGTGCGTGCGTGTGTGCGCGCGCGCGCACTGATGTGTGTTTGTGTGTGTGTGTGTGTGTGTGTGTGTGTGTGTGTGTGTGTGTGTGTGTGTGTGTGTGTGTGTGTGTGTGTGTGTGTGTGTGTGTGTGTGTGTGTGTGTGTGTGTGTGTGTGTGTGCGTGCGCGCGCGCGCGTGCGTGCGTGCGTGCGTGCGCGTGTGCGTGTGTGTGTGGTCGGGTGATTTTTTTATTGCTTTGTGACGCTTAGTAATTGCGCTCAAGTTTTTCTAAAATAAGTTGTGTCATTCTCGCACCGGTGGCCGTGTCTCGCGCATATTATAGCCGCGCCGCTGCTCAGAGTAAGCCCACACGCTTCTAGATGCTCAGTAAGAACCAGCGTTGCCAACAACCTGGAGATCCGAAGAAAAAATGAATTGAGTGCCGTCCACTTTAAAGGAACACGGCAAAACAAAAGCACGAACACTAAAAAAAAATCGAGCATGGCTTATGAGCAAATAGGCGTTTGCAAATTTCAGGTACCGCTCTTCACGCTTCTGAAGAAAAAAAAACTGAAATGCAACAATCTAAAGCTTTTTCGGAACGGTCCAGCCCACGTCACTGGCTTCGCACGAATGTGACTATTTTTGGGCCGCCGAGCTTCCCCGTCCTCTGTCGCTCCTCTCGACATAGAGGAAACCTTTTAGACGCCCCCATGTTGCCTAGAACTTTTGCTTTCTTCTTGGCTTCACTCACACCTCGGTATTTCATGATATCTCAGAAGCCGATCCTTCTTTTACCTGCGACAGTGGTGGCCGTATATGTATACGCAGTGTCAGAGATTGAAAGCACAGCGGCGATCAATGCGTATTTCAAGTGCTACGCCTTTCTCGCCTAAGACTGGGTTGCCTCTATACACCTACATCGACGCCTCGAAAAGCCTATACCACTTCACGCTGCACTTAATCAAAAAAATGTTTAACCGACTTCCTATCCTTAAAAGCGAAAGTTTAATTTTCTCGATGACGACGACCTTGTCATTTTAGTGGACTTCCGGTATTTTGCTTCAACGCATTCTCCATAAGCCAG